>NC_046664.1:40833626-40837877 GCF_010883055.1 Belonocnema kinseyi | reverse complement strand
TTATAACTACAATCTCCACCATATGACGATTTGCTACTTAACTTTGACATGATTTCGACTCAGAAAATAAACTTATTGCATAAAGGTGATAGTTGGGCGTATCATCTAAACAATGAATAATACAAACTACAAAATAGACTCGGAAAGGACTGGAACTTTGATTGACAAAAGGTATGCAGACGGAAAATCTAAAGGTCATGTTTCAGGCGACGAATGGAGACTGGGTGTTTGGAATGCTAGGGGGGTAAATGATCTCAAGGTAAAAGTATTGCGTGAAACCATGGACGTGAGGAAACTAGATATTTTGTGTGTGCCTCAAACAAAGAAAAAGGGATGCAAAACTAAAGAGATAAAAAACGGCGTGTTGAAAGGCGTATTTGAAATATGGTCAGGAGTAGGCAGTAAATCCCATGGTAAACAAGGAGTAGATCTGATTTTGAATGAAAGAGCAAAGCAGCATCTCGGAGACCATGATTTCGTATCTCCCAGACCGCTGTGGGCCAGACTGAAAGTAGGAATCAGAAGAATATTCATCATAGCATGGTATGCACCGATAGTGATCCCAGAGAACTAAAAGACGCCTTCTGGGACACTTTAAATGACACAATAAATATTTGCGAAGATGGGGAAAGAATAATTCTATTAGGGGACATGAACGGATGGGTAGGCATCCAAAATCAGGATACAGAAAGAGTACTAGGTAATTTTGGGGATCCAAGAACAACCTATAACGGAGATAAATTAGTTGGTCTATGCTTGGAAAGGGGTCCGTTTATTACAAATACTTAGTTTAGGCATAAAATGATCCACATGTACACCTGGTATAAAGGAAATAGCCGCAGTATAATTCACTTTGATGTTCCGAATGAAAGACCAAGGGAGTTAGTCAAAGATACAAGGGTCATGAGAGGTCCTGAATGCAATACTGATCATTACCTTCTGATCTCAAAAATTAACTTAGGTCGGGGATGGAGAGGAAAGAGAACCAAATAAACAAAACAAATGCGAAGCAAAATTGAGAACCTACAGAAACCGGATGTGCAAATAGATTTCCAAAATAAGATAATCGAAAGCATCAATTGGGCAACATGGGAGGACCGTATAAAAACAAAGATATAGAGGGCAAAGAAATAAGAAGACAAAGTTATGGGATATCATTGTTAGATGTACCATCGAAGTGTGTGGTACCGCAGTTGTAAGAAGAATGTCTGGTGATGCGTGGTGCATGAAATTCAGGTTGCCCAAAAACCAAAGAGGAAAGCGTACAGGAGAACTTTGAACATCGCAGGTCTTAGGAATGAGGAAAGAAATAGACGTAGAAATTATTATAGACACAAAAACAGGATACTCAAACTATTAGTTAAGGAACGTAAAGATACAATTAGAGCAGAAGAAGAAATGAAAATACAAAATGACTTTGAAGAAAGCAAGAAACTGCTTTGTAAAAAAATGAATGAAAACAAAACAACAGAATTGCTCAACATGAGAAGTAGTAGGGGGGAAATGGTATATGATCCAGGCGGAATACTAGAGGCTTTCAGAGATTCTTTTAGGAGAAAATTCGAAGATGAAGCTATAGGACACCACAACTGCGATGTTGAACATGATGCGATGGAGAACTCAATTGAAAAAGTCTGTGTCACAGAGGTTAGGGATATAATTAAGAACTTGAAAAAGGATAAGACTGCCGGGATAGACGGTATTAACGCTGAAATGCTTAAACACGGAGGCGAGTACATACCACATAGAGTTTGCGAATTGATAAATTTATGTTTCGAGATGGGAGACGTCCCAGACGATTGGAAAGAAGATATTATCGTACCAATATACAAGAAAAAGGGAGATAAAAGCGACTGCAATAATTACAGAGTTATTAGCTTATTAAGTACCGTAAGTAAAATATGCTCAAAAATACTTATTCGTAGGGTAATGAAAATAACAGAGGCAAAGATTTGGGAAGTCCAAAGTTAATTTAGGCCAAAAAGGTCATGTACGGATCAAATATTTAGCTTAAGGCAAATTACAGGAAAAAGTTTAAGAGTAGGAAAAAAAGTTTTCTGCGCATTTGCTGACCTAGGAAAAGCTTTTGACAAGGTAGATAGTAGTAAACTTTGTGAAGTCCTGAAAGAGTATGGAGTCAATGGATGGACCCTACAAGCTATAAAAACAATATATACAGGTAGCAAAGCGAGTGCAAGAGTGAATGGGAAACTGAGTGACTGTTTCGATATTATTCAAGGAGTTAGACAAGGATGCGTTATGTCTTCATGGTTATTTATATTATTTATGGACAAGTGTTTAAGACTGGCCCTCTTCGACGAAGAGGGTGTGGATGTCGAAACAGTAAGGGTACGTGGGTTAGCATTCGCAGATGATAAGGTTGTTATGGCAGAGTCAATCGAAGACTTGCAAAGAATTTTGAATAAACTAGATGCAAGCAGGAAGAGCATGGACCTCAAAATTAACGCAAATAATACAAAAACTATGGTGTTCGAAGGAAAGAGTGAGAAAACACTATGCAATATTTTATCAAGCGATGAGAGAATTGAACAAATTGATAAGTTCGTAAACCTTGGTAGCTTATTTACAAGGGACGGGAAGATAGATTAGGAATTAGATAGATGCATAAACGAAGGTAAGAAGGTTATTGGTAGAGCAGGTCCCCTTATCAGAAGTAAAAATATATCAAATAAAGCTAAAATGGCAATAAATAATTCTATATTTATACCGACTATACTATAAGGTAGCGAGACATGGACTTATCAAGAAAAAGATAAGAGTGAAATTAATGCAATTGACATGAGATTCATGCGCATAATATGCGGGAAAAATCTGATGGACAAAATAAGTAACGAGAAAATTCTAAAAGAATGTGGTGCAGAAGAGACGCTAGTAGACGCATGGGAAAGAAATCGGTTACGATGGTTCGGGCATGTTAAGAGAAAGCCAAATGAACGACTAACGAAACAAGTGTATCAAGGTAAAGTAAATGGCAGCGGGCCCAGAGGTAGACCGCGGAAAGAATGGTTAGAATGTGTGAATGAGATCCTAGTTAGAAGAGACATAAGAAGTCACAGAAACACGAGAGCCTGCATGAAAAAATGAATGGACATAAAAGAAGCTAGAGACGTATGCCAGGAGAGGAAAGTATGGCGGCCAATAGTTAATAAAAAGAGTGTCAGTAGCGTGAATGACGCCCGAAATAAAAGACCTTGGCGACTAATGGACCCAAGTGGGGAACCTTAAATAACGACTTTGTGAGGATCTTCACTTGGGGTGCTGGAGAGATTGATCAGCTACCTGGGTCGGAGCAGTGTTGCGGAACGAACGTATTATTTACATAAATAACACGAAAATTCTGGATCAATCTGAAAATTCTCTATCCTTTCCCCACATTACTCCTTTCCCGACCGAGTGAGTCACGCTTACACGGAAAGGGCTTAATGGTGTAATAAAAAAAATGTAATTTAAAAATATTTTTATGTATTTAAAGAGATTTTCAGGAGCGTCATAGGATTCAACGGGAGTTATTTAGTTTAAAACATTTTTAAGTTCATAATCGAATTTCAAAAGATTTCGAATTATTTAAAAGAGTTCAAGATATTTTTAATAATTTTAAGGGATTTGAGGTAATTTTGAAGAATTTTCAAGGAATTTCGGTAAAATTGAAATAAGTATTAAGATTTTAAAGTAAATTCAAAATATAATTTTTTCGAATTCTTTAAAGTCTGTTAAATCCTTTGAAATCTTTAGAAATTTGTGGAAATCCTTTAAAAGCTATTAAACTTCTTAAAATATATATTGAATTTTTTTAAATCTTTTAAAATATCTTAAAATATTTTTTGATTTAGTTTAAATTTTGTTTGAGCACATAAAATATACAATAATAATTAGCAATATTTCTAAAGTCTTAGTACATATATTATTATAAGCGAAGCAATATTTTTTACAGAATGTGTCACAAAAATTTGCAGACGGCCTTGCACAGCTGTACGTTATATTTCAGATTTTTTTTTTCATACTTCAAGCTAGGCTAGTCGAGAGGCTTCAGGCGTAAGGAATGCGAAACTTGTAGGGTTCGAACCCGCGACGAATACAAATTTTCATAGCGTGCGATTATAAATAGTGCAGTGATTGTGTAATAGTAAATAATTGTGGGTCCGGATGCAATAAGGGCACATAAAATTTTTTCGTGCGAAAACGAAGTCCCCTGGAGACTTTAGAAAAAATTTTCGAATTTTAATTTTCAAA
>NC_046664.1:40795265-40833526 GCF_010883055.1 Belonocnema kinseyi | reverse complement strand
GAAAATTAAAATTCGAAAATTTTTTCTAAAGCCTCCAGGGGACTTCGTTTTCGCACGAAAAAATTTTATGTGCCCTTATTGCATCCGGACCCACAATTGTGTGTGTAAACATGTGAACAAATAGTAGAGTATAATAGTAATAATATAATAATACAAAAGATTAATTTTTTGTGGCGAAAAATCAATGATAATTATATAGAACTTTTTACTATAGTTTCGGGACTAGTTCAACGCAATGTAAAATAAAGACGATTTTAAATTTTATTAAACTACCAAGCGTGTCCTCTACTATAGGATTAGTTCTATAAAATATAATTGATATTTTTTTCCGTGTGCAAAATAACTTGAAACATTACGCAAATGTCACTATGTCTTCTTCTTGCTCTACTTTTGTTAATTTTTCGTCAAATAATTTTATTCTGTACAGGAAGGAAGAGTGTGGAACGTTACATTAGAAACAAAAACTAAGCCTCTATTTTGATGCCCCAAATGGAAGATTTGGAAATCTGTGCCAATAAGAGAGCTAAAGTTGGGGCAAAAATCGTATGGGAATATCCTCTACTTTACAACCTTAATCCCTACATATATTAGCGTGAAGAGTGTAAAAGTAGGGCCTATATTTCGATTCGGGTGGTTTGCCGGACTTTTGAAAATTCTCTCAAAATTTGTTATCGTAATAACTTGCAACAAATGTGGCGTGCAGGGCGTTCTTATAATTCGTATCCAAAAACTCATTGACTTCAGTAATTTGGCAATGAGTTTAGAAAAAAATTAAGGGAATTCAAAAGATTTGGATAAAATTTTTAAGAATTCAATGTTGGTTTCAAAAAAATGAAATTTTTCATTGAATTGAGTGAATCAAATAAATTTAGAAGAATTCAAGTAAATTGAAAAAATTCTAGTTAATTCCAAAGAATTCAAAGAAATTAAAAAACTTAAGATAAATGAATAAGTATGCAAGACCAATAATGAAATAATGTAAATAAATTCAATTAAACTGAAGAAAATTAAAAAACATGAAAATATGAATTGAATTCAGTAAGTTTAAAATGAGATTAGAAATATTAAAGAAAATTCAAAAGAATTCGATTAAATTTCTTATAATTCAAGATTATTTGAAAATACTTGAAGATCAATTGTACAAAAACGTCAAAAAATCGAGAAAAAATCTATTAAATCGAGTAGAACTGAGTGCAATTAGAAATAAAGCGAATAAACAAAATTTGAGAAAATTTCAAAAAGTCCAAAATAATAAAGGTAATTCAGAATAAATGTATGACAATTCGGCGACCATTAAAAATAGATTCAAGTGAATTGTACCTAATTTTTAAAAATGAAAATCCCACCATATTCTATGAAATCTGATATTTTATGAAATACTGGACAATTTATAAAAGTACCTTGGAAATCTTTTGAAACCCCTTAAAAGCATTGAAATCCTCAGGGATCTTAGAAAATCCATTAAAATCGTTCAAAATATCTTATAACTTTATAGTTGCTGTGAAATCGTTCCATATTTTTTGAAATTCTAAGACATACTTTACAACCACACGATATTTTTCTAATATTCCTTGAAATCAATAAAATGTTTGTTAATTCCTTAAAAGTTTTGATCGCCACTGGAAAATGCTGTAAAAGCTTTTAAAATATACCCTAAAATACTCCAAAGCATTTGCAAGCCCCATTGAAGTCAATTAAAAAATCTGTCGTTACTATTAAAATTATTTAAAATATTTTAAATTATTTGAAACTTTATGAAATCACTTGATTTTTTTTAATTTCTTATAAATGATTGAGAATCTTTTAAAATTTCTGAAAATATTTCACATATTTAGAAAAAACTTTAATATATTGATGCTAATAAAATTTTTTTAATATAATAATATTTTTTAATTTTAATATTTCCTTTACAACGTGTAACGCTGTCTTCGCATGACACAACATTTCAAAGTTCAAAATACTTTTTCTAACCAATGACAACCCCAGCTGAGTTCGTTACTAGCATAGAAATTTTCCAAATGTGCAAGTTAATTTTGCCAAGAAAAAATATGAAGAAAAAGTTGATAATTATGTATTTCTAAAAACATTAATAGCAATAAGATAACAGAATTTCGTTGCAAGAAAGAATGTCAAACGAAGTTGTAACTGGTTAGAAACAATATTTTGAACTTTGAAATTTTGCTTCATAAAAAGTCACCATACAGAAAAAATGACGGTTCGCTAAAATTGCGTCTCAAATAAAAGGTAGTATCTTTTAGAATTTAAAATCCAGTAGAAACTTGTGGAGAACGAAAAAAGGTACTTCAGAGAACACCGTGTATGCACATTCACAAACCAACATCTTTCCAAGACAGTTTGGTAAGTTAAGGATTTAAGTTTCTTGCATATGAATACCTCATGAAGGCCATTTATGTTTACAAGTTTGTTACGTAACCTCAAAATTATATTTATGAAGTCATTATATTAATTATAATTGGGATAATATTTTGTATTCTAATTCTCCTAATTAACGTACGAGGTGTGTTCAAAAAGTAAGGTGACCTTTCAATTTTCGCGGGCTATGTACATTCAAGTGTCAAATTTTTTGTTTTGTTATGTTGGTGCACTCGTCACGATCATATGTTCAGTTTTGACTATATAGCTCGTGTTGTTTTTCTTTGTGTGAAAAATGGAACTTAGTGCTCTAAAACTCTTGAAATGTTGACCGTTGCATACGGTGAGTCTACTCTGAGTAAGTAAAATGTGTATAAGTGGTACAAGCTATTCCAAGAAGGCCGAGAGGATGTCGAAGACGAACCTCGCCCTGGACGTCCCAGCACGTCAACAACAGGTGAAAACGTTCAAGCAGTGGAAGAAATGGTGTTGAAAAATCGCCGAATTACCATCAGAGAAGTTGCTGAAGATGTTGGCATATCGGTTGGCTCATGCCATGCTATCTTTTCGGAAGTTTTGGGCATGAGACGTGTGTCAGCGAAATTAGTTCCAAAACTGCTTAATTTTGATCAAAAGATCCGACCAAAACCAGCACCACAGTCATGCCTCAGCCTCCATATTCACCGGATTTGGCCCCCAGTGACTTTTTTCTTTTCTTAAAACTGAAGAGACCCATGAAATGACATTGATTTTCAACGATTGAGGAGATAAAAACTGCATCGCTGAAAGAACTCAAGGCTATACGACAAAATGATTATCAGAAGTGCTTCGATGATTGGAAAAAGCGTTCGCACAAGTGTATTATATCTGAGGGGGATTGCTTTGAAGGGGACAACATAAATATTGAGGAATAAATAAATATTTAAAAAAAAAAACCATAAAGTCACCTTATTTTTTGAATACACTTCATATGTTCATCAGAGTTCTATTACACGTGTGCTTTAACGTAAAAGTTGTGTTCTTCTTTGGAACAAATTGATCGTTTTGGGTGCCTTTTTAAAAAGAGGCGTTCCTTTTTCTTGCACCTCCTTACTACCTTAAAATAAACAAATAAAAACTCATTGGTTGAAATGCCAGAAGTATGTCACCGGAAATCAGTGAGATTTTATTATAGTTCACTGAGTAGATAATTCTGACACTGTTTTAATCAGTGAGGTTCCCTTTCGTCAGCTGGTTAGGTATGAACCTTACCGTTCATCATTTTTGTGGTAACCTTTAAAAAATTATCTCTTGAAAGCCGCACTTTACGCTTCCAACAATAAATAAAGACAGGGCTGAAGTATAATAGGATTTAATATATTGCGCCTAGCTGTTTAAAGGCCCTTCATTACGTCAACGTGCTGTGTCAATTATGGTTACATTCAAGTCGCAAAGGGCCTCTCCACTTTCAAGAGAAAGATATTATATTCCCAAATTTTAGTAGCTAGTTCCCAAATACTACTAAAATAAACACTCATCATACAACAGAATTCGTTTCTTTCGAGAAATGCAAAGTCACAATTCAAAACTCTGATTCAACTAGTTAAAATTTCACTGGTTCAGTTTAAAAGAGTAGGAAACAAAAATTAGTTCCAATAGAAACTTCAACTTTTTTCTGTGACACCTTGTTCAGAAATTTCTTGTTTTCTACATTTCTTGTTGTGCAATACAAACTGCAGTTTAGTATCAAATGTATAAAATGTATAAAAATGCAGTTACGAGATTGTATTACATTGCTTGAATGTTACAACTCGCATCAGTAGCAGAAGCTACTACTATGTATTCATGGGTGCGGGTAAGCTTTCGACTTTATCAAAACTTAGCTATTTTTCTCTAGCCTTACTTTCGAGCTAAGAGAGTTCAGAAGCAGTATAAGAATCGGTACAGAAAACCAGCTATAGTAATAGGAAAGAGTGAAGTAACATCCCTATGCTCAGCACATACTGTTGCATGTCGGCTTCTAGCTTGGGTCCCGCATTTGCGTTTAAACTTTCAAGTATACAGGTTGCAGGCATTCTTATTCATTGTAGATGTGAAACTTCTTGATGAGAGTCGAAAGAAAAGTTTCAAGCATATAAAGTTGTAAGATCAAAAGAGGAATTTTAAGTTTGAGTCTGTCGTCTGACCGTTGAGATTCGTCATCGGCTTCTATTGCTAATAAGGGTTGTCGCAGTTCAGGGAGAACCTGGAACTTAGGGAAAAGTTAGATGATTTTATTGGTGAGGGAAAAGCCAGAAAAATTGGAAGAAAATTATAAGCGTCAGGGAATTTCTGTGAGGATTACTATAAGTAACTTAAAATTATAAAATCAGGGCTGCCACTGTTTTACTTTCAGTCACTTTTTCTTCTCAAATTACTTTTTTTAAATGGAGATACTATGGTCACTTTTTAAAATGAAAATAAAATTTTAATCACTTTTCTATAACTATTGAATTAAGATTTCCGAATATTGCAATGAATTTCAGTAACTTTAAATTCGCTCAAATTATTAAAATTATCTCTTGAAGAATTTCAGAAAACATCAGCTTTCATATAATTACACGCGAAAGCAAAATATTTTAATGGATTTATTTATTTATTCAAAAGAATTAAGGTATTTCGTAGAATTTCAAAGATCTTCGACGATTTCAAGATAGTAAGAAAACTTTTTAAGAATTTGAATGATTTTAGGATATTTTCAAAGATTGTAAAAAGTTATCAACAGCTTTAAAGATTAGAAGAGATTCCAAATGCTTCAAAGGATTTAAAATATTTTTTAAATTTACATGAAATTTTAAAATGATTACAAAAAATTTGCAATATTTTAGGTGATATCAGAAGATTCTTAAAAATGTTCAATAGATTTTAATTATTTGAAGTGATTATCAACGATTTTAAATATTATGGGGCATTTAATACAATTTTAAGAAATTTTTTTTAATTTCGGAAAGTTTTGAGACATTTTAAAAGATTTGAAAAGTATTCGAAATTTTTGAGTGTCTTTTTAAAAACTTCATGAGATTTCAAACAATTTTAAAGGATATGAAATATTTAAACGAATTTAAAAATATTCCAAGGAATTATAATGGTTTTATTAATTTAATAGGCTTGCGAAAGTTTTAAAGTATTGTAGGGTGTTCTTAAAAATTCCGAGAAATTTTGAAAAGCTTCAAAAAGGTAAAAAAAAGTTCAAATAGATTTAAGAGTTTTGAAATACTTTAGGATATTTTCAAAAATTTCAAGTGATTTTGAAAGATTTAAAAGGATTTAAAATATTTTTCAAATTTTAAAATATTTCAAGGAATTCTTATTTTTCTTCATTAATTTCGTGGGCTTAAAATAATTTAAAATATTTTAAGATATTTTAAACGATTACAAAGAATTTTAAAAGAGTTTAATCATTTTAAGGGTTTAAAAATTATTTGAAATTTTTTCGAAGTTTTCAATGATTTTAAGGAATTTCAAAAGCTTTTTTGGCATTTTTATCAATTTTTCGGGATTTCAAGAAATATCATCAGAACTCGTCGAATTTTTTGGTATTTTATAATAATATATAATAATGTAATAGAATATAAAGAATTTATTTACAAGTAGTGATAAATTTCGATAGGCCTTTTTACCTCAAATTAAATTCTGAGGCGTTAAATGAAGTTCTATTGAATTCCATTGAATTTGTTTAAACTCACTTTAATCTTACTGAATATAATGATGATATTTTTTTTTACTTCTCATCTCCTTTAAATTCCTTTAAAATTGCTCGAATTTTAAGGATTAAACATCTTTTTCCAAATTAATTTGAATTCTTTTAAAATAAAATGCACATTAATCACATTATTCATGATAATTAGTATTTTTTTGTTGCTTCTTTGGTTCAATAGGTCACTTTTTTGAAATAAATTAGGCTATTGTGGCCCTGTGAATAATAAATTCAAAAATAAGTCAGGGAAAAATCAAGGAAAGTCAGAAAATTTTGAAAATGGAGTTCTGCGGCCTCTGTATTATTCAGCATGTACGTTGAATTTTTCCATCACAAACCGAGTAAAAATATTTCGTTTTGATTTCGACTTGACTCGTCATAAGTTCTTCTTGAAGATGGCTATGTCTCGCTGGCGACCAGGGGCCAGACTTAGTAGTCGAAAAAGTAAGTCTTGAGTTTATGTCTAAGGTTTACGACGAGTTTTGAAGACAAGTCAGGGTGGTCTTGCCTTGAGACGATAAGTTTTATTGTAAAGATTGAAACCAGCCGGGGTAGACTTGTCTTAAGACAAGAAGTTTAAGTCTTGAAAAGTAAACAGAATTTTTTCTAAAGAAAGTTGTATTACCAATTCAGGGCTTTAATGCTTTCTATTATGGAATTTTCCGTAGTATACTTGAAAATGCAATAATTTATTTTGTAGAAAAGTCTTTGACAATTCAACTATTCAATTGTGTAGGCAACTTGACTGTTAAAAATTCTAATGTTGAAATCTGTAGAACATTCGTCTGTTATTAATTCAACTGTTGAATTTTGTAGCAAATTTGTCTCTGGGAATTTTCAAATTTAAATTTTCAACCAATAGGATTAATTTCCTACAAAAACAGTGGAATTTCCAGTTGAAAAAAATTGCAACAAACAAAAAAAAGAAATTTTAAAAGAATATACATTAGTGGCTCATATTACTAGAGCCATTCAAAAAAAACTGTTTTTTTTTTTAGTTTAGGATGAAATAAACCAAGATAAAAATATTCAAATATGATGATTTAATTTACTCATTCATTATATACTATATTTGAATCTAAATACGAACTGGAAATAAGCTTTGAAATAAAATAAATTAGTTTAATTAAGAAATTCTGTATTTCATAAGGTTCCTCTAATAATATGAGCCACTACTGTATGAATTTTTACGCAATTACCTAGAAGGATGTTATACTTGACTGGGACAATTTTCAACCCAAAATATAATAGTAGAATTTTCATATTAATAATATGATTTACAATTAAATAATTTATTTTTAAACCAAGAAGCTAAATATCGAACTGAAATGATGAGATTTTAACTAAAACAGTATTATTTTTACTTAAAAAATTAATTTCAAATATAAGAAAAACGATTTTTTGATCAGAGAGATGAATTGTTCACTAAAATAGTAAATCATCAGCAACAACCAAATGAATTTTCAATAAAATCATGACGGGCATTTTTAACTTAATTTTTCAATACAGAAAATTATATTTTGATAAAAAAATTATATATAAATAGATAGACCGTGATCAAATGGAAATCGCCTCTATTTTTGGAATTTTGAGAGTAGATTTGATTTATTGATAAAATTATACTCTAATATAATGATTAGAAGTACAAGAATAAGAATGGGTTTCGAAAAGATAATGATAGAACAGAATGGCGTAAGGATGAAGACAAATTGCGATAATATTGGTCCAGATGATTTTTGCTACAAAGATTTTTAATGTGAATTTTCGGAACATAAAAATAAATTTGTTTTTAATAAAAAGAGAAATGGCCTGCATAAAAAATGCGTTACAATTCAAGGAAATTCAGAATTCAGAAATTAAAAGAAATTAAATTAAAAGAAGTCACTTAGGTTTATTAGAATTTAACAGCCTTCAATAAAAGTCACATTAATTCAATAGGATTTTTTATTATCTAGCGGTAGGTTAAAGTGGGCACAATCCACCGTATAGTACTTCAAAAAATCATTGCTCTATAAAAAGTTAATATAAGACGTGGAATCCATTCGTTTTTCTTTTGTTTTGGATTTTACATTCATGTTTATCTCATTTCCAAACGCATTATTTATTTATTTTAATAAAACAATGATTTGATAATGGAATTATTTTGATTAATGTTGCAAACCTTATATTCCTGTCAGCAAATCTTCCATTTTTTAGTTGTCAAAAGTGTTTTTTGCTTAATTTTGGTTTTACAATGCGTAATATTGAGGTTTGTAGTACCATTTTTCCAACAAGAAAGATTATTTGATAGAAAAAAGAACTAAAATGATTATAGCAAATCAATGTTATTTGCAAACTCTTTCATGCCCGCACAACTCTTTATAGAAGAATTTACTCAAATTCAATAGAATTTACAAGAATTTAGGAAACTCATAAGTCAAATTTATAGAATTATTTAGAATTTACTTTATTTCGTTCAGATATCATTAATTTCAGTTTGATTGATTTTTAAACATAATTAATAAACAAGAACATTTTAATTGCAAATGATTTTTTAATTTTGGGAAATAAATCTTTTCTCAGCTGCTTTCTGCCACACTATAATTATTTATTTTTAAAAGAATACTTGTAAGCGTTGAAGATTTCAAAATATCTAGAAAAAGAACGAGGAGTATAAAAAATGTTAGAAAAATTTTGAATTATTTTAAAATATATTTATAAGTTTTAAATAGATCCAAGCATAATTTGAAAAGTTATTTTTTGGAGATAATTAAAACGATTGAAAAAAAGTAACACAAAATATAAATTTTTGAAGGTTTTTTGAAAAATTTAAACGTTGTCCTGAGATCTGGAAAAAATTTGGAATAACTTGTAATCTTGTAAAATTAATTTTTAGATAAAATTGAAAAAGAGTTAGAAGCCTTGAACTTATTTCAAAAATAATTGTGAATTTTTTAATGCTTCAAAAAATGTTCAATAAAATGTATATTTTTTACGGTTTGTACTTTTTAAGAATTCAAGTTTTTAAAGACAATTTAAAAATGTTTCAGAATACTTGAAAACGTTTCTAAAAATATTGAGAATAATCTAGAATATTTTAAAGCAATTTTTAAATGTAATTTTGAAACTTCCTCAATATTTAAAAAAAAATGAGTAAGTTTAATAGCAGTTTATTGTGAGGGTGCATTCAATTGGGTAATTGGGCGAGGAGTATATTTTCTAAAAAATTACCCCTTGAAACACTTTTCTTGAAAAAGATCTGTGCACGCGACAGATTAGTAATTTTATCCAGAATTGATACAAATATTTCTGGTAAATTTAAAAAAGAAAGGAAAATTTTCGGAAATTTAAGATGTTTACAAATGTCCGGAAAATTTTAAGTATCAAACAATTTTCAGAAACTTTCGGTAATTTATATTAATTTATCGGCAATTTTTAATAATTTATCAGCAAGCTAACGTGGCTTATCACTTCGTGTTGTTTCATTCATTACTTACAATCAGTCTTCTAATCCATCAACGAGCAAAGCTATCAATTTTATAACATTAGTTTGACCGCAAAATTTATGGGTATAACAAAACAATAAATAGATCAAAAGTACTGTTCCTTATGTTTTTGAGTGAGCTAAATTCGAATCCGTGGTCAAAATTCGAATATTTTGACTTCAAAATTAAACATGGTGGTTTTTGCATACAAAAATAGTGAAAAATGTTTGATTTTTTATTTTTATAATTTTTTTCAGTCATAAAATACGTTAATATCTTAAAATTAATTATTAATTAATTCTCAAAATCTACAGGCTCTACTACAAATTTTCAAAGAATGAAAATGTCGTAGAATTAGTCAAAGAATATTCTTGAATTTTTTTCAGATTTTTAAAAAATTTTTTTTGCAGATTTCAAATTTTTTGATTTTTGAAAAAATCAAAAAAATTTTCTAAAAAGTCTTAAAAAATTGCATAGTGTTCTAAGGTTAATTTCAAGACATTTTTATTCATGGAACTTTTTTTAAAACTTTCAAGTTTTTGAGAAAAACAAAGATGATGGAAAAAAACAGTTTTTGGAACATTTTTGCCTTTTTTCCGCCATTTTGGAAGAAAACACACACACACACACACACACACACACACATATATATATATATATATATATAAATTTTTTGTTGAAGTTTAAGAATTTTGTGCACCGAAGGTTGAAGAAATTTTAAGATATTAAAGCGTTTTATGCCTGAAAAAAAATTATAAAAGTAAAAAATCAAACATTTTTCCTTATTTTTGTATACAAAAACCGCCATGTTTAATTTTAGTGACAAAATATTCGAATTTTGACCACGGATTCAAATTGAGCTCACCCAAAAACATAAGGAACAGTACTTTTGATCTATTTATTGTTTTGTTATTCCCATAAATTTTGCGGTCAAACTTATGTTATAAAATTGATAGTTTTGGTCGTTAATGGATTATGTTAATGATTAACGCGATAGTAAGGTTTACTACTTCTCAAGATGGCCCTAAAAATACATTATACGGCAGTTTTGATGCTTAGTTGGGAATGAGGATCAAAGCTGCTTCATAAAGTCTTTATTAACGCAGTTGTGTAAATTGGAAATATAAAGTGCCACTTTGGGAAACGAAGAAAGACGTAAAAAAGCGACTTTTTATGTCTATGCTGGAAAAAGTCTTTTTAAGGCATTTGTGAATACTAGCTGTATTAACTGCAACTTTACGGAACAAAGAAAGGTCTAAAAAACTCCTTTATACCTATACCTAAATTGTTTACAAAGGCAGTTGTGAAGATTAATCATATAAAGGCCCCCTTAACAACGCGAAGAAAGGTGTCAAAAAGCGACTTTTAATTTTTATTTCAGCAAAAGTCTTGTTTAAGCAGTTTTAAAGATTATTCATATAAAGTGCCACTTTTGGAAACGAAGAAAGGCGTAAAAAAGCGCCTTTTCATGTCTATGCTGAAAAAAGTCTTTTTAAGGCAGTTTTTGAATACAATTATATCAAGTGCAACTTTATGGAACAAATAAAGGCGTCAAAAAGATACTTTTTTATGCCTATGCCAAAATTTTTTTCAAGGACAGTTGTGAAGAATAAATATATAAAATCGCACTTAATGACACGAAGAAAGGCATAAAGAAGCCACTTTTTTATGCAGTTTTAAAAATTAGCCATATAAAGAAGGAACGAAGAAAGATGTCAAAAATCTACTTCTTATGCCTATGCCAAAAATACTTTTCAAGGCAGTTGTGAAGATTAATGTGTAGAATTCCTGAAAATAAAACCAGGAATCCATCGACCAAATTTGGACAACCACCAGAAAATGTTCCTATTGAAATTTGAAAACAACTTTTTCTCCTAAAAAAGAAAATAAAAGAATTTTCCTCCTTAGACAAAAAAATAAAAAAGAGGAAAGAAAAATTTTGGTGCTGTTCTTGTTTGCTTGAGTATTTTTTTCTTGTATTTTTTTTTAATTATTTTTTTTTGTTTGCCTTGATAAGGGTGCTATATGAGTGCCAAAATGTTGGTGCTTATTTTCTACAAATGTTCTTTTGTTGTGATTTGATATTAATAAAAATAAAAAAGACGAAAGAAAGAAAGAAAAAAAGGGAGGGAAGGGTATTTGGTTCACTGTCTTCTCATTTTTCTTTTTTTTCCAAGGGGGAAAATTGTTTTCTTTTCTTTTTTTGGATGAAAAGTTGTTTTTCGTTATTTTTTGTTTTCGACATGAAACCAAAAAGAAAGAAAAAATCAATATGAGCATTTTCTGGTAATTGTCCAAATTTGGTCGATGAATTCTTGGTTTTATTTTCAGGAATTCTGCACATTAATTTGATTATCAGATGTTAAATAGGATTTTAAATTTGATTTTGATCTCATTTAAATTGATTTAATTTTAAGTTGGGAAGATTAGTCATATAAAGTTTTTTGAAATAC
Organism: Belonocnema kinseyi; assembly: GCF_010883055.1. NCBI lineage: Eukaryota > Metazoa > Arthropoda > Insecta > Hymenoptera > Cynipidae > Belonocnema > Belonocnema kinseyi. The sequence goes on along the minus strand of NC_046664.1, from coordinate 40,821,521 downwards.
AATGCGAATAGAGACATCATGAATTCTGTATATAATTTCGAAAATGAAAATCTACCTTTTGCAGAGTTTTATCCGGAAGGATGCGGATAAGGAGCCCGGACGTTGGAATTTGCATAATTGCAGGATATAGTGATTTAGGTAATGTCCGGAGCACCGGAAGAGGGTGAAAAGTTGGTAGCTGCCTGGTAGCTGGTGTGGAGATATCGTTCTCGTGCCTATCTACTGTGAGACGAACTGAGCCTCAGTGAGTTTCGCGCATTAAATATACTCGTGCCTAGCAACTTACTTGGTTACAATGAACTAACTTCTATTTGAGCTCGAGCAACGGTAGCTCTCTCAAAGTTCACTGAATTACAACAATTTTATGCAGCTACGTACATATGGTCTTATGTTCTCATCGTCTGACCTTTAATTTGATAGGAACTACCAAAGTGTACGCAACTATTAGAAAAGGCAATTATTCTTAATACTGGTATTCGTCAATAATTCTTTTGAACTCTTTTGCATTGCTTGGAATTCTTTTAAATTCTTAAAAATTTTCTTAATTCTTTTAGTTTTCATGAAATATTCTGAACTCTTTCAAATTAAAACAATTACATAAATCGCTTAAATTCTCTTAAATTCCTAAATTAATAAAATTAATGGGATTAATGGGATTCATGGGATTTTCCTTTATATCGTAGTATCCTCTTATTTGTTAGATTTCCCTACATTCGTGGAATTCCCTTAATTATTAGCATAAGTAGAGTTCCCTGAATTAGTAGAAATACCAGAAACTGTAAAATTTCCTGAACTTGTAGACGTCTCTGAATTTATGGAATTTCCTGAAATTTTCGAATTTCCTGGGGTTTTAGAGGCTTTAGAGAATGCGGGAAATTTAAGGAATTTGAGGAATTATATGAATGAAGAAAATGCATGAAATTCAGGGAATTGGAGGAATTAAGGTGTATTTAAGGAATATAAGGAGTTAAGTGCATTCATGGAATCTGGAGAATTCGAGAAATTCAGAGAATTCGGGGAATTAACAGAATTAATTGAATTAGTAGAATTTGAAAAAGTAGAATTCTCGAGTTAGTAGAATTCTCTGAATTTGTAGAATTTCCGAATACGTAGTATTCCTTGAATCAGTAGAATTATTCAATTTAGTAGAATTCCTCAAATAATTACAATTCCTTGAATGAGTAGAATTCCTTGAAATAGTAAAATTCCTTAAATTAGTAGAATTCCTTAAAATGATAGAACTCCTTCAATTAGTAGAATTCCTTGAAATGGTAGAAAAACTTGAATTATTAGAATTGCTTGAATTTGTAGTTTAAAGGCTCACCAATTTACGGGAACTTTTTTTTCTGTTATAACTTCCATACCTTTAAATTATATGCAAAGTACTTCTATCCTACAGTCTTTGAGGAAATAATAATAGTGTATGCGCACTTTGAAATACGGCTACTTTGCGAGTCGATGTAATAGAAGCGCTGAGCACATGCGCTTTTTAGATAAAAAATGGTACAGAAATTTTGATGAAACGCACTATACGCGATTTGAAAGGTTTCTATTTGTTTAATTTTAAGAATTACGTTTCTGTAATTGATATTAAAAGTTTCATAAATTGTTGATTAATACGATGGTATTATTTTTTCTAAAACAGCATTAGAGACTCTGCATATTTTGAACTAATTTCATCTTTTTAAAAAATATAACATAATAGAAAAAAAAAAGAAAAAACAAGTAACGTTTCTAATTGATGATTTGATAATAGAAGAAATTCAAAATTATTAATTTAAAAATTTGATCCTAAACAACTTTAGTTTAAAGATTTTTTAAATTAAACTATTTCATGATTAAGAAAACCCAAACTATAATTATTAATTAATATTATTGAAATTTTAGAGATGATACGAATTTTCGAGAGGTACCAGAATCATGTAAATTTTAATGACATTTAAAGTGATTTAAATACATTTTATTATTGAAAAATTAGATTTTTCTGTACAAAAAAAAACGCCCTCTGATTTTTACGAGTAAAAATTGAAGAATTCAATTCTAAAAACTTAAAACTGATATGATTTCTAACTGAAAGCGTAATAAAATAATAATTTCAAGCCTAGTTGAGCAATTTAATTTGGAACAATTCCCAAGCTCCTATAAAATTTAAATTAGGACCGTAAAACTAAATCCATAAAAACTAATCATTTTTAAATTATGCATAACGCTGTTGAAAATTCTTTTAAAAATCCTCGTCTAGAAATCCTAAATCTTATAATCCATCCACTACCATACATTTATTTCTTATAAAATGTTGTTCAGAAAAGTTTTTTAATTATTATTATTTAAAATCGGATCAACTATTGGAAAAATAAAAAAAAATTGCCCGGATTATTTGAAGTTTGCTTGACTCCTTAATTTTGGAAAATGTTTTCCAAACTACAAAAAAGACGCGTGCAATTTCAATTTTTTTTCTAATGGAATTCATAAATGTTTTTATTTGTATAATATTTGCATGAAAATCATTTCATCTTTCTACAGGGAAAGGAAATTAAATTTTTCGTCTAGCAAGCCTAAATTTGAGGCAAATCAGAAGGCAAATCAGAATTTTCTATAGAGAAATCATCTTTTTTGTTCAACAAATCAACTTTTTGGTGTCATGTTATACTATTTTGTTAAACATTTGTTTTATTGGCAAAATCTTGAACTATTTTCATGTAAAGTCCATTTCAATTAAAAATTTTGACTATTTGGTTAAAAATTATTGTATTTTATTGTTTTTCATCTAAAATAATTTAAAATTTATTAGTTTCAGGGTGAAAAATGTAAAATTTTAAAAGGACGAAAAAATAATTTTTTCCCAAAAGTGTTCTTATGTTTGCGTGAATATCAAAGTATATATTTGTTGTGATAAATCTTTAATCAGAAGTTTTTTTTCCAAGCTTTACTTTTTAATTATGTTAGTATTTACTTCCGTGATTTTTATATTATTTTTAATCGACGCATATATGTTGGAATTTTTAAGCCTACATTTTTGTAACATTTTCTTATAGTTTTTATATGTTTCGTTTTGAGCGATATGGTAAAAAATACAACATTTCGAGATTAAATATTTAATACTAAGCTCAAATATTGTTCACCTCTCTTTCAAAAAGATTGGAAATTAAGTGAAAATAAAAACATTTTCTTGGGTTTGTAAACTGTCCAATATATGCGATTTTTTCACAAAACTGTGCAAATTTTTTCTTTGATCCTGGCAAGATGTGAACTTTGAGCACATAAGTCGTAATAATTTTAAATTGAAAAATTGTTGATAATTCTAGTGTTCAAGTGTAAGAAATTTTCGAATGTTTGCAACTTATTTCTTTTAAGTTCAGACATTTCATTTTGACAACATTTCAGTGACAAACGTAAAGTAAATATCTGAGGTTCCAGTAAGAAAATTAAATATTACTCGGTCCACCAAAAATTTTGGGTCCGGCACTGGTCGTTTCTCACAAGCGGCGAGAATTTTCTTGGTTAGTATATAAGGTCCACTTCGGCCAATACCCTCAACGTGCGATAGCCGATATTCTGCGTTAGGGAAATGCGTTGCGTGCATTATATATGCGTGTGTAGGTTGGGCTATAGAATCATATTTATGTTTGTGTGCGTACAATAAGTTAAGACTGTGTCTCTCGTGTATGTCCTCCGTCCAGCCTTGCTTTCCTTCCTTCTGATATACAAAGTAGGCTAAATATAGAATCGCCTCTATAAATCGAAAATTTCTTTTCGATTTGGAAACGACGGCGCGGTGATATAGAAATTACAGGACTCTGCCTTGTTTTTTATTTGAGAGGCGTTCTGTGAAATATCCAGTCTTCCATTTTGTTTTTAACGGTCTTAAGCTTCGCAAATTTGAAAGCTTCCAGTTGCTAAAATTACTATCCCATTTCAGAAATCTTCCTGCATTACATTTAATTCTTATAGAACTAATTGTGCAATTCCTCAAGTACAAATTTTTTCCATGTAGGCGATTGCTACTCGTGTGATTCCAATATTTGCCTTCATCTCTTCGCGCTTGGCTACGTTTTCACACTTCCTTCACACTCGTTTTGCACTCATTAGGAGTTATTTCTCGTTACTTTTTCAGGTTATCTAGCCATTTTATTATATCTGTAGGATATTTTATTCAATGGCTTTCTTAAGGAAAATATTCCACGAATCGAGAATTACCATAAAAACTAAAGAGAAAATAATTTAAACACTAATTTTTGCAACACTTACCAATATTTTCTACGCCCAAGGCATTTGCTTTGCTGTCTTTGTTCTTCTCGTCTCTATTACATACATCCCCTGTGTTTTTCCACCACTTGTCGTAAAGGATCTGGATCACACCCTTCTCTTGAAGTTCTAGGATGGCCAAGGATATTTTATCCCTCCAGGGCGAACCTTAACATAGAAAGTTGCATAATGCTACTGGGAGTTCATCTTTATTGCAATCGCATAAGCGAAAGAAATAAAATAGGAGAATAAGAAAAGGAATTTTAGTAGGAAAAAAGTATGGCCACCTTATAGAAGCATGAAAGTTAAGATCATGATAAAAATTTGGAGTATCTTTCAAAATTTTATTTGTTATAACAAATGCCGCTAAGTGGCAGGTGTGATAATTTGAAAGGTTTTTATTCTGTTTGTTTTTAGTTAAATTTTTATTAGTGAATTGAAATAGTTCGAAAATGTAACAATTTAAAGTTGCAAACGTTAAAACTTGAATAATTTTATATTTTCAGTCTTTAGAACATAATAAACACGTTTGAATTTCAACGTTTGAAATTGAATACCTTCGAGATTAATTTTAATAGAAGAGAAATACGCGCCAAGCGTCCGCAATTATTGTTTTTTTTTTCTATCGCACGTAATGTTTAAATCAAGATATAAAATTTATGTTATTACAACAATTGTGTATTCCCAGTTTTTTATTCATATTAAAATTATTAAAAATTGTAAATTGTGTTTTTCATGTCTGATGATTTCTGTTTAAAATAACAAATTTCCGACAAGGATCGCTAAGATAACATATAGCGTTTAAGTGTAGAAAATATTTTTTTGATAAGGAGTTGTAAATCTTTCACAAATTGTATTTTTTGTTTAAAAATACAAAATTTTAATGTTAAATAAAAATTTTAAATAAAATTGTTCGAAAATTGTAAATCACAATCGAAATTTGGAATTTTTTAAGTCTTTAAATGTTTCGGCTATAAATAATACGGTTGAATTTAGATATAACGGATTTTGTTTGAAAATGCCAGTTTCGTGTGAAATATTTTTTGAAATCTAATAAATGTATTTAAAATACCTATAATTTTTAAAAATAAGGAAATTTCGTTCGTGATTTTTGTGTAACAATGTGAATTTTCGGTAAGAAACGCTAAATCAACCTACGGTTTTGAGAAATTGTGAGTCTTCTTCGAAAATTAATGATTTCATACTAAAATTATTCTTTCATATTACTAATTATCAGTTAAAAGCTTTACCATAAAAATACATACTATTTTTAATAATTTATAAGATACATTTTTAAATACATAGAACCACTGAAAAGGCTAGACGTTTCTTAAAGGTAATAAACATATCATGAATCTACATAAACAATGTCTAGCTAATTAGCAAATTAAAATTAGTAATGGAGAATCTCTACTTCTAAATATATAGAATTTACTTTCTCTTTCATATTATATGAAATACTTTTTTTTTAATCATTAGAATATTATTTACTACTTTTGTATAACATTTCAATATAATTCGACCCCAGGAACTCAAAAATAAAATTAAAAAAAAAAAATGTTGCATACAATTTGATGGAAATTCGGTTTCTTTTAGGTTTAGAAAATTCATCCCTTTTTATATAATGTTTACATTTTTGGGTTCCAAATCTAAAGCTTTGCAGAAAAGTAATTTTTTCTGCTGAATAATTCAACCATTCAGTCGAAAATCAACAATTTAATCTTAAGTTTAACTACTGGATTGAAAATTTGTATTTATATGTAAAGATTTATCCTTTTACATATGTAAATTGAAAATTTTACTATTTTGTTAATGATTCTTTTTTTCTAAGTTAACAATTATTTTCCTAACTAAAAAGTTAATTATTTCATTTTCCTCTTGGTTGAAAATTAAACTATTTGGTTTAAAATTAATTTTAATTTGCTTAAAATTGATTTTTTAAATAAAATATTAATATTCGTTGTTTGAAATTAAACGAGTTGATTAAAATGTATGTATTTAATTCAAACGCTTTTTATCAAAAAATCAGCTTGTTGGTTTAAATTTTATTTTTGTTAGTGGAGGATTTAGGTTTTTTTTTGTTTAAATTATGTTACATTTCATACTCTGCATTTTATTTATTTTATTTTATATTATATTATTTCATATTACATAAGTTAACTAATACATTTTTTATTGAATATTTATATTTTTCGTTTGAAATTTCAACCGTCTTGTTTATATAATATTTTTGGATTGAAAATTTAACATTTTTTATGACAATTTTTTCTGTATCGATTAAAAAATCCGAGAAAAAGTCTCTTTCAACTGAATATTCAACTTTCGTTGAAAATTCGTCTTTTTTATTTTGAAATTAATCTCTTTCGGCGAAAGTCTTATCTTTTTTCATTTGAAGTGAAAATCTTCTTATGTTAAAAATTCGAACTATTACATTTTTGCTCAGATTTCATCTTTTCAGGATAAAAATTCAATTCATTGGTTTAGAGTTCAAAATTAATTTTCATAATTGGAAATTTAACTATTAGACTGAAAATTCAACTGTTTGGTTAAAGACGAAATGTTCGACACAAAATTTAAATCTTTGGTTGAAAATTAAATTTTTTGTACAAAATTTAAATGTTTCGTAGAAAATTTGCCTAGTTGACTTGAAAATCCAATCATTTATTAGACAATTAATCCTTTTGGAATAAATGCAAACGTTTAATTACAAATTAGTGCGTTATAGTCAGGGATTTAAGTACTTTTTTAAACATTCAGATTTTATGATTTAATTAAACATTTTATGATTTAAAACTCAAATCATTTCTGTTTGGAAAATCAACTGTTACATTTTTGGTTAAAGTTCATCTTTTTACGTTGAAAATTCAATTCATTGGTACAAAATGTAACTGTTTTGTAAGAAACTCCTGTTTTTGTCTTGAAAATTAAACGTTTTTATCAACACTTTTTTCTGTATGTACATAGGATTTCTCTTAATCAAAAATTCAAATTTTGTGAAATTTCGTCTTTTTGATTTGGTAATTCATCTCTTTCGGCAGAAATTGCATCTTCATTTATTGAAAATGAAAACTTCCTCATAGTTGGAATATCAACTATTAAATTTTTTGCTAACATTCATTTTTTCAGAATTACTTTCACGAAGTTTTCTTTTTTTTTTGTTTAAAATCAAAAATTTGTCTTTAAAATACATCTTTTTGGTTCAAAATTGAACTGCTTTATCGACTACTTGTTTTTTGTATTAAAATTAATATTTTAACTTAAAATTGAACTATTTGATCTAAAATGCAACCGTTTGGTTGGAAATCACATTTTTTGTAGAAAAATTTGATTTTTTGGCTTGAAAACTTTTCTTTTTGAACAAAATTCTTTTCTGAATTTGGTAAAAAAATTCTCCTAATTGGAAATTCTACTCTTGTTGAAAATTCTGATTTTTGATTTAATAATTCATCTCATTTAGTAGAAATTTGATCTTTTGTGGTAACAATGCAACTTGCTTGGTTCAAAATAAATTCATTTCGCTCGCAGATTCAATTATTTTGTTCAGAATTCATCTTTTTGTACAATTAAACTATTTTTGATTAAAAATGAAAATCTGCCCCTGGTTTGAATGTTAATTTTTAAATTTTTTGTTCGAAATTAATTTTTTTCAGTTTAAAATCCAACTACTTGGTTAAGAGTCGAACTACTTGTAAATAGTTTTCCTACTACTACTGTGTTTTACGCTGTTTTTGGGGAAATCCTAAATAAGTTCATAAAATAAATTCAGGCGGTAAAAATAACGTGAGATAGGGTGCACATGGGTCAAGAGTTAAGGACCATAAGAAAGAGGGGTATACGGTTTAAAATGTTAGAAAAAATCTGCGTAATTAATGCAGATTTTATAATCTTATTATTTATAATAAGGTTTCACAATCTGTCAATAGCGATTTCTAAAATTAAAAATATTGTTTCCTTTGTTTTTATAATGAAAATTTATTCAATGTTTGAAATATAACACAATTGTCACTTAAAACAAATTTTCACTGCAACAAGACACATTAAGTAACATTTTGATGTTCTATTCGATTTTCTGGAAATCATATTGTCTGTAAACGATAAAAAAATCAACTTGATAAAATAAGTATCAGTTTTGTTTTTTTTAAATAAGCCTCCCTCTATTAGAAAGACATTTCATTTGATAACGAGACGGACGTTAGGTTCTCATAAAGTGAGAGAAAATAAAAGTTTTGGGAAAACGATGAGGGTGGTTTTATTGAGACTAAAGATTAAAAAAATTTTTAAGTTATATATTTACACGGATTCTTCTAAAACTCTGAAAGACAATATATTTGTCAAAATTACGTACCTTTAGGGGTTGCAATTCCATAGCCTTTGCTATCTAACAATCCTCCTATTTGTGTGAGATTGCAGTCTCTTTGAACCGCGTAATCCAGCATTGTCGATTCCATTAAAAAGGCGTAATCGCCTTCCAGAACCCTTTTTACTCCTTCTTCATACGACGAAACGAAAACTGATGGATTTTTGGACTCCATAAACCTCCACATTTTCTGGTAAATGCCAATTTTAGAATCCTGCAAGCCGAAATTCTATTACGACCGTAAAACACAGAAAATAACGATAAAATCGAATTATGGTCTATATACAACAGAGTGACTTACTCTAAAAAATGTCATGGTACTACCTCCCTCAAGAGTACCATAATTTATTTCAGTTTGTTCGGCTAGATCGGCTGCATTTTCAATTGGAGTTATCATTCTCTCTACAGTGAGAAATGCAGCGAGATTTGCTGTGTATGATGAGATAATTATTAATGTGAAGAACCACCAGATTCCTCCAACTATTCTGGTACTTGTTGCCTGAGAATGAATATATTTTTATGGAATTAGACATATTATAAATGTAAAAAAATGAATTAGTTCTTAAAGCAGAAAAAATCACTTTTCTCTGATTTATAGAAAAGAGTTATGAGGAAGGAGTACAATGAGATGTCCAAGATAAAATGTGACGACAGAAATTGTTATCAACAATGTCAGTTGCAGAGTAACACGCATTTGAATAAAATGATCCAGATTTAGTATCAAAAATATTTTACAATTACAGGTAAGCATGAGTCCTTTACTCACACCACTATTGACACATTTGACACTATCTTTAAACGACGAAAATCTATTGCTATTATTTTTTGAGGATTTTAAGGGTTTTTAAGGGCTTTTACACAATTTTAAAGGATTATATAAAGGTTTGAAGTTTCTCGCGTATTCTCAAAGATACGAAACGAGATTGAAGTATTTCGAGGTTTTCAAGAAGTTTAATCCGATTTCACAATATTTTATAGGATTTCAAAGCTTTTAGTGTATTCTAAAAGATTTCATGTGATTTAAGAGCATTTGAAATATCTCAAGAAATTTTATCTCATTATACAGGATTTCAAATTTTTAGTTTTTTTTGCGTGATTGTAAAGTATTTCAAGTAATTTCTAGGCAGTTTACCAGAAACTCTACTTGTTCCTCCTCTACTTGTCCCTCTCCTCGATCCCTCAGCTAACACTCCTCCAACCAAACGTGCCTTCCACACTTCCACTTACCCACTCAATTACTACCCCATTTGCCTTATATTCACTTTTTCTACTTCCCCTCCTTCCTTTACCTTTCAATTCTCGTATTTCCACTCCCCTCATTTTCTTTAGCTTCCCCTACTCATCTGATTTCTTCTACTTCTCTGCTCCTTACTTCTTCTACTTCCACTCTACTTATTTTCCCTAATTTCATCCACCTTCTCTCTCCTCATTTCGCCTACTGCACCATAATTACTCTTACTTCCCCTACTTCCTCCCCTATTACCCAAATTCTTCTACTTCTGTCCTTATTTTCCCCACTTTCCATCATTCCTCTTCCTCATTTCCCCTCTCTTGCCCAACTCCCACACACCTCATTTAACTTTTCTTTCCCTACTTTTCCTCACATTTCCTACTTACTCTTCCCCTTATTTCCCCTCGCATTATATACTGTTCCTCCGCTTATTTTCCCTCGTTCTTTGAAACTTCCTATACTTCCTCGGGTCTACGAAAACCTTAAGTTTTTAATAGAATTCAAATAATTCGACGATATCTGACAAGATTGCAAGAATTTTTCAAAATTTAGGGAGTAAATGAAATTGAATGAAATGTCAAAGAATTTCGAGATAATTCTTGGGATTTTATGGTGTCTCAGTAGATTACAAAGATTAAAATGCCTTTAAAGGCACTGAAAAAAATTCAGGATATTTAAAATATTTTACGAATGTTTTGCAGTTTTAGTCCATTTTTAGATGTTTCAAGACATTTTACAATATTCCAGGGATTTCAAAACAAATTAAAAGTTCCAAAATATTATAAGGAATTTCTGCATAATATATTTCAAGGGATTTGAAAAGAATGGAGAATTATACTGAAATTTCAGAGGATTTCCATAGAGTTCAATTTAATACTATAATTCATATCCCCGAAAATCATTATAATCCTGGGAAGCTTCTCGAAATTTTTTTAATCTTTTTAAAATTCCCTGGATTTTTTTAAAAATATTTTAAAACATTTCAAATTATTGTATCCCTTCTGAAATCCCTTCAAATAACAGAAATCTTTTGCAATATGTCACCTAAAATATTTTAAATCATTTAAAACCTTTGGTATTCCTTGAAATTCTGTAAAGTTCCGGAAAATTCCTTGAAGTTCTTAAAAATCCATGAAAATCTTTAAAATCATTTTAAATCCCCACAAATTATTAAAATCTATAATCAATTACTTGAAATAATTTTCAATATCATAATTTTTTCAATTAAAAATCATTGGAAATGCCTTGAAAGATTTAAAAATCTTTCAAAAACATTTAGATCCTATACAAACTCCCTCAATTCTTGCAAATCAATTTGTTTGAATTCATTAAAATATTATAATATGCCGAGAAATTACATGACATCTGATATTTATTAAAATTTCTTAAGATATTTGAAGTACAATGGATTTCTTTGAGATTCTGGGAAATTCATTAAATTACCTTATCAAAATCACTTAAAACCCTTGAAAATCTTGAGATTTTCGAAAATCTTAAAAATGTCCATTTAAGTCCTTAAAAATTCTTGAGAATATATATTTATATAAATACTGGACATTTTCGAAAATCTCCTCAAGTCTTCAAAAATCTCCTAAAATATTATAAATGCTAGGTACAATCCTACCGAATTTTCAAAATTTTAAGGAATTTTTCTAAAACCGCCCAAAATTCTTGAAATTCCGCGAAATCATCCTATGAAATCTATAGAGATCCTGGGAAATTAATCAGAATAGCTTATTCAATATACCTTTATACCTTGAAAACGTTGATATAATTTGAACTTTTTCAAAACATTTCCAAACCTTCATAATATTTTGATCTCCTATCAGTTCTTTAAAATACCTGCAATTTTTTAAATTATTAAGATCTGTTACAAATTTCTTAAAATCATTTCAAATATCCTAAAATCTTTAAAAACTTAAATGTTCAGAAATACGTTGAAATAGTAGAAAATCTTAAAAATCTTATACGAAATTCCTTAATTATTGTGAATACATTTTTTTAAGTTAATTAAAATATTTTCAAATTTGTGAAAGAACATTGGAACTGATTGTATTACTAAAAATTTTTTGAGATATTCACGAATGTCCTATGAAATGCTTTGAGATCAAGGAAAATTGATCGAATTACCTTATTAAGAGCCTTAAAAATTACTTCGAATGCTTGAGATCCTCGGAAATCTGATATTTTTATTTATATAATTTTAATTTAATTTCCTTTAAATTGTTTTAAAATTCTTGGGAGTATTTGTAAGCGTTAAAAAATTCTTGTAATCCTCATAAATCTTTTAAAATATTTCTCAATTATTATAAATCCTAGGTAAAATCTTTCCAAAATTCAAGCAAATTCTTTAGGATCACATGGAATTTTGGAATGCCTATAACAATCCTCAGAATTTTTGAAGTAATATTAGTCTCGAGAAACAGATCCAATTGTTTCTTTGTTTTAAAAGTATCGTAAATTAATCTCGCAAATTATAATTTTAGAACTTATTGTAATTGATATGAATAGAAAGAATATGTTTTATATTTATCTCGAATACTTTTTCCCCTTCAATTCAAAATTAAATTATTCAAACTTTTTTATTTTCACTCATATGATAATTGACAGCTCATAGGTCAAATCCCCCCCCCCCCTAAGATATTTTCATTTACATCCTTCCTTGTCATTCCCAACCTTTTTCTGGGCCAGACGTTAAAACTAAAATTCGAGAAGTTAAAGATCAAAGGTCAAATGTTAAAAACAATAGTGAGAGATTATATGTTAAAGGTCAAAGTTGAGTAATGATAATATTTCGTCTAGAACATCTTTTGAACAATCATACCCTTTGCAAGGATTTTATAGCATCATTAAAATTATTTATAGCTCTCTCCTCTTTTACTTTTTTTTCTTGTATACAATTTATTATTCTTATTATTTTTAGTTGCGAGGATATCAGAATATGATACGTTTACTTTGTCAATTCAGTAACTTGATATAAGACGAAAGGTACTAGAGGTAGAATGAGAAGAGGCACGAGAATAAGAGAGATTGGGGCTGCAATTTTTTACATACAAATATTTCGCATTTAATCCTATTATTAACATATATATTGAGAAAATAAATCATATAAAAAAAGCAAGAGAGGGTGCAGTTCTTTCATTTTTTAGATTTAAATTTCGTGTAAAAAAGCTATACTTTCCAATTTTTCATAAAAAGTCCCATTTTGTGAAAAAAACTGGGTCTTTCTCAATTTAGTAAATTTATTCTATTGTATAATCAATTGTACCACAATAGAAGAAAAATTATTTTCTAGCCCAAAAATTTGATTTATTCGATGTAAAGAAATGTAGAATAATTCAAATTTTATTTTAGGGTACGAACTGTGATTGGGTTTTCCCGAAGAATGGTATTAAGAAAAGTAAATTAAAAATAAAATTAATAAATAATTCATATAGTGTCATATCCATTCCCACGCATTAACGTGATTCTGAAGCTCACGTATTTCCCTTTTTACAGTCGTGCTACTTTATTGAACATAGTAATTCTTCTCAACGTTCTGGTCTGGAAACTGGATACCAGAAATTCCACCGTACGACCGTACTGTTGAAAAAAGTACTTAATTTTTTTATTACTTTATCTTTCAGGACATTATTTAGCTAAATGTGGAACTTTCCACATGCATATTACGTACGAATTATATAATGGTCGAACGAATCCTCTCCCCATGGAATTCACACAGGCTGATGTAGGTATCAGCTTTCCACATTTGAAACTTTTCGTAACTTATACGAAAATCATATACTACTCTGCATACTTTTAATTATGTATCGTACTAACCCAAGTATAAAATAGTCTTTTTCAGTGAAAAATAAATTATAATCTAAAACATCTGGACAGAGATATTTCAGTATCATAATATATATAGGGTGGTACATAAATAATAAAATAACATTAAATTAAAAAAATTGAAAGTACTCTCAAAAATAATTGTTCCTTTTGAAAAAATGATATAGTATACATTTGAGATAAACACAGCAATACTTAATACTCCCTCGTCGGCCTTAAAGCTATTAAAGCTTCATGGCCTTCTTATATTTTTGTATTTTCTTGTATTCTTATCGAGAATACAACGGTGAAATCGGACTATTAGAAAAATTAATCTTACTGGGTTTTTTTAGCAATAATATATTTTTCTTAAATTTAACATTCTAGAACACTTAAGGATACTTTATTATAGGTCAATGAATTTTCTATTTAAAGGAAGACTTAGGTGCAATGATGAGTATATAAAAAATTATATTATTGTGGAGAAAATCGCAGAAAATAATTTTTCTGAAGATCGCATTTCACCCTTGAATTTGGGGTAGGAATTCATGAAAATAAACACCTTAATTTTGTTGTTGTAAAGTTGAAAATGACGAAAATATTAGATTTAAAAGCTTTGAAATAGCTTTAGCTAACGTAAGAATTGTTGGTTTCAGCTCAAATTTAAACTACATAATTTTTCCATCAAAGAAACGAACATTTTTGAGAGCACCTTCAATTTTCAAAATTATAATTTTTTGGACCGCGTTTATAGAGTTATGCAAAATCTTGATAGAATTTGAGTATACGGGGTTGCTACAAAATCCCAATTTTTAAAATTCCCTGACTTTTCTCTGACGGCTATAAATTTTTCTTTTAGGTAGGGGAAGGTGGGGCGAGACGATGCACAAAATCGTTGATGCTAATTAAGTTGTAACCTGTAAGAACGGGCAGGAGCAAATATTAATTGAAATTTTATCTAATTTATCATTTGGAAGTTGCACATATTTTTTTGTAAATAGAGCGAACTAATTTTTCAGAAATTAAGTATTAAGTACTGTAGGTTAGTTGGGGCGCTATGGAACACGTGGCGAGTAAAACAGAACGAATGGTGGGGAGGCATGGAACAATTAAAATATCAATTTTAATTTGTAAATGATTTTTGAAAATTAAAAAAAAAAGTTACGGACAAATCAAAATTTATGCCATGGAATACCAACTGGAATAGATACAATATTAAAATACGTATTTTAGGCAGAACATATCCTACTAAAAGTCTTAATTTTATAATTTCCCATTTTAATAACTTAAATCATGTACTTTATTACTGCGACAGGTTAAGTTCGCGGACGTTCCGGTGTTCCATTCCGCCCCATTCAGCTTGTTACATCTCGCCACCAACGACAATTTTATTTGAAATCCGTAATTTACTTTTCTAAATAATTTTTAATTAAATCTTGTGCTAAGAACAGAAAATTTAAACATCATTTTTTGAAATTCTTCTCAGGGAAAATGGGATAAGAACATTATTAGTATAGAAACAACTATATTGAATTCAATATGATACGCTTAATACTTAAAATCAAAATATACTGTATTTTCTAAAAATTGAATAGTTACATTTGTAACTAAAAAAAATGATTTTGCAATCAAATGGTTTGCAATTTGAATAAAAATTTATTTTACACCAAACATGTGCATTTCAGGAAATAGTTGAATTTTCAAGCAAAAGAAATAATTTTAAATAAAATAGTTACGGTTTCAGCAGATGATTTTCAATCTATAAAGTTCTATTTTTATCCAAATAGTTAAATTTTCAACTAAAAAAAGATCGATTTTTAACAATTAATAAATGGTTCATTTTTTAATTTTTAAAAAAATCTACAAGAAAAACGAATTTGAAAGCGAATTTTTGAAAACGGATTTTCAAGTAAAATGATGAATGATTAATATAAAAAACCGTGGAATTAGAAAGAAAAGGTGATTTCACAACAAAAATGTAAATTTTGATACTGCAACCAATAAAATATTTTAACTTTGATTAAAAAGTTTAGTTCATTTTTATTACGAAAGCTCAATTTTTTTAAATAGTAAAATTTTGAACTCAAGAAAATAAATTTTCAAACCAAAAATTGATTAGTTAAATTTTTAGTTAAAAAATGTATATAAAAAATAAATTTTTAACACAATCAATGAATTCTTTACTAAAATGACAAGTTTCTAACAAAAACATGAATTCCTAACGAAAAATTTAATAGCCGACAATCCAAACGAAAACATATTTTAATTTTTTATAAATAAAGCTAAATTGTCCTAAGAAACTTGAATTTTTCAGAAAAACGTTCAATCTTTCACTAAAGCAGATCAATTCTTAACTGCCATTTATTAATTTTTGAACCAAGAAAAATTGTTCAGTTCATAAATACCCAAATTTCAACCAAGAATTTTTACTTTCTTGCTAAAGGGCAATTTTTTTAAACTGTTAAATACTTAATGCAAAAAGATTAATTTTTTACAAAACAGTTAATTTTTAACCAAATAGTGTAATTTTCGAATTAAAAACTCTTGATTTTTAACAAAAAATGTGAGAGGTAAATTGGCAGTTCAAGAAACTGGGTTTTAAAATAAAAAAAAATTCAATGAAAGAGATGAATCTTTTACTAATGAAATGAATTTTCAACAAAAAACTGAAAATTTTTAGCCCAAAATGGCAGCTTAGGTTTTTAAATAGGAAAAGTAATTAAAAAAAAAGAACACATTTTCAACATAAAACTTGAATTTGACCAATAGGTATAACTTTTTAACAGAATATCTAAATTTTTTACAAAAGAAATAAATGCTAAATCAAACAGTAGAATATATAATTTAAAAAAATGAATTCTAAACCAAGAATATAATAACAGGCTTTTTCTATAAAAATAATAATTACCCATAAATCAAATGTTTGTATTTTCTGTAGACAAAATGAATGTTCAAGCAAAGAGAAGAATTCTTGACGAAAATAATTAATCTGTAACATAAAAAACATTTGAATTCAACCAAAAAGATAAACTCTCGACAAAAAATATAAATACAGTTAAAAGCAACCGAAAATTGAATTTTCGACAAAAAATGTCAATGTATATAGTTTAGCTAAAAAGGATTTTAATTTTTAATCAAAAACTGTTTAATTTAACCAAATAAGACGATTTTTTAACAAACTATTTGTATTTTTCATAATGTAAGTAAATCTTCATAAGAATAGTTCAATTCCTAACTAAAATAATATATCTTTCATTTAAAATTGAATAGTTAAATTTTAAGTCAAAAATAATTTTCTACAAGAAAAGAATTTTTACGAAAGAAATTAATTTTTAACTAAAATGATGAATCTTTAACGATAAAAATGGATTTTTAACTGAACAGTTGTATTTTTAAGCAAAAGAGATGAAAATCTCTATCCAAACATATGAATTTCTAAACCAAGAAGACGAATTTTCATCTGTGGTGCCAAATTTTTCAACCAAGAAAGAGTTTGACTTTGTTAAAGAGAAAGGCTTTGTTAAAAATTTTTTTAAAATTAATTTTCCTCCATAAAAGAATTATTCTTAGCCAATTATATGAGTTTTTAACCGAATATTTGAATTCAAAAGAAAAATATTTTTTCACAAACTTAGGCTATCGCAATCTATGATACAAGCAACTTAAAGGAATCCGTAGAGTAGAGCGGCTTGAGTAGATCTTTTCTCAGCAAAATTAAATTTTAAGAATTTATAAATTTATATTCTATCTTAACAAACTGATAGTAATTACTTTTGATGATAATACAGATTCCTTAAAATTTTTCTATTAATTCAGTTTGCATTCAAGATAAAATTCGAGAAAAAGGGCAAGTTTCTTAAAAAAAAAGAAAAGAATAGAATAAGTGAAAGAGTGTTAAGCCTGTTCAACAGTCATACATAATTTTATAAACTTCAAATTCACCTCATCGAAAATTTCTTTATTATTTCAGGTTTTTCTTGATAATCCCGGATATTCGCGGACCAGTTGTAAAGTCCCTGACTCTTCTTGACTCACTAGAATTCCTTTACTTGTAGCAACCCTCATATAATCTATTTGAATTGCCAGGTTTGAAGAAACCTATTCAAAATTGAATGTTATTAAAAAAATATAAAAGAATTAGTGGTTTATATAAGACCTTTGGAATTTCCAAAATTTTGTTTTCTTTTTAGGAAGATATGGACTGACCGATTTGGAAGGTAGTTATCGAGTTGCTCCTTCACCTTGAAGACGGTTTTAATTTTTTTACCAATATTATTTTTTAGTGTAATATGAAAGTTGAGAATAATTTTCAATTTATAAGCTTTTAATGTAAGTAAAATCAATAAAACTGTGTGATAATTCCATGGGAATAAACAAAAGTACTGACGATAACCCTGCATGTATTCACCTGCCCACAGAGCCGGCGAGCACCATATGACTTAGACTTATTTTTATAAATTCCACTGAATCAAATACTATTTTTAACAAAAATTCAAAGAGGCATTGTTTTTTATGTTGTGTTTAGTTCGTATCATATATTCAAAATATAATATTGCTAGTTTGTGCAATACACTATTTCATTTTTGAGCTGCAAGACTAAATTCATTTAGGATTTTTAGTAATTTCAATTTTGTTTACATGTAGATCGCATGCATTTAAACATTAAGTCGATTTTTTGAGTTAATTAGAGTACTTAAACAATAAGTTAAGTCTAGGGTGGTCCAAAAAGAAAAAAAACGAAGTATGGATTTCGTTTAGAAAGATGACTCATTTTCTGATATTCCCAAAAAAGTGAATGCATATTTTTTCCGATCAGACAAAGTTTCGAGGTCTCACCCAAACGTAACTTTTCAATCGTTGAAGTGTACAGTTAATTGTATTTTGTATTGATAATTGTTTATAAAATAATTTTTATTCGCTTGAATCATTATTTTTCACATTTCATCGAAAAATATTGCTACCTTCATTGCGAAGTAAAAGAATTAGGCATTCTAAAAAATTAAAAATTTCGATTTTATTTGTTTTTCATGGTTTAAACAACTTTTTATCGTGTAAACGTTACCTTGGACTAAATTAAGGCTAAAAATTTAGGTCTTTGTAAATTTGTCTATAACTTCGACAAAATTCTGTTATCTCTGGTGTTTTCAGACTGTTTTCAGACTAATATAATGCAGAAAGGTGTATTTTTTTGAAAATTTTAAAACATATTATACTAACTCCTTCCACGTTGACACTTTGCATTATTTAATTATATTTAAACAAAATTATTTCCACTTGCTTAAGAAAGATCTTTCGGTGAAGTATTGAAAATTCACCCTTTCTCTAAATAACATGAACTATTTGATTCAAATAAAAAAATAAACACGAACTATGAACACATTCGTTCATGTTATTTAGAAAAAGTGAACATATTGTCTATTTTGTCGAAAACATTTTTTAAAGTACTGAAAATTGTTAAAACAACCATCGTTCTTGTTCATATTTGATTTGAGCTTTAAGATTTGATTTTATGTTTCTCAGAGAAGGTGTACATTTTTTTATATTTTTTTTGCGGAAAAAATTTGTAAACAAATGGAAATTGTTTAAGCAATTAAGGAGTTATGATAAAAATATAGAAATACCAGAAGTGTCCTGACAATCTTGAAAGGAATGACAGCTTTTTACCATAATCCAATCAAAAGATACATGTTAATAACGAAAATTTGTTTTAACAATTAACATTAAATTACATAGGCCGTCCAGATTTGTCATATTTCCTAATTAGTATATCGCTTTGTAAGAGTGACGATAATTTGTCATAAAATGAGAGAAAATAATTGTTTTAGCAATTACAAATGTTTTGAACAATTAATATTTAATAAAAATTACATTAAGCTTTTTAATTTGACCATTAAAGATGTTCTGTAATAAAAAATACACAAAAGTAATATTTACGACCAATATACCGCAAAGTACTTGATCCTCGTTTATAGAGGGTAGTTTTTGGGGCTTGCTGGAAGGGTTGATGAATTTAGAATAAAAAATAAACACATGCCTCACATTTGGGGAAGTAATTTCAGTAATTTTAGGAAGTGTATGTAATTTGCGTTTGTTTTATAGAAATTTATGCTTTCCAGTCTTCTATTCTCAAAAATTTCGAAATTCCGCAAGTATTTTCTGTGAAAAAATTGAAAGGTGGACGACCCCTCTAAATTTTGTGTGATAGAGAAAAAATGTGTAATTACTTTGTTTGGGAAGTTCACAAAATGAGTCATTATCACAAACAAAATTCGAACTTTGGTCTATTTTGCACCGCCCAAATGTTTACATTACTAATCAAAAGTACAAGAGGAACGAATACTATAAAAATTTATTATTTTTGAATATATTTGTTTACAAAATTAAACTTGAATACAAATTTTTTAAAAATGTTTTGACATAAAAACAAATCTTATTTTGAATAAGCTCATGTTTAAAGAATTTCATCAAGTCTAGACAATTGAGAGAATTGAGAGAATTTTTCATCAGAGTAAATAAATAATAATCGGAATAATGAAGGTGTAATGATAATAATAATACCATCTGCAGATTAAATTTTATCTTGATTTTTAATAACTTTAAAATAAATAAACATTTTGAACTATTGTTTTGCAATATTTCACAGCGAGTGACGTGTTAAATATTTATCAAATTAATAAGTTAAAGAAAATTGAGTAAAAATATTAATTAACGAAATTCTATTCTACAAACTTTATTTCAACTTAAACTTGCATCTTAATTTCGAAATTGTCTAATTTTCTCAATAGGTTATAAAAAAACGGCTTCAAATATCCTTTAAAATGAGTTCATGACATTGAGAAATATTTTGTTCCTTCTGAGTTATTACATTTTAATACAAAATTGACATTTAGAGGGTGTTAAAGCAGAATTATCTAAGTTCGCAGGGAAAAAACTTCAGAAGAGTAAAAATCCGTTCTCAACAGTCGACTTATTTTTTAAACAAAAAATAAGTAAGTTCATTTTGCGAAAAAAGTTCCTTTCTAATTAATTAACAAATTGGTTTGAAAATGCAAGATTCGGGATAACTGATAGCGCAATTCGATTCAGATAAAAAAATTACATCCATTCTATGTTTCACCATATTCTTAAGAATTCAATTTGTGACGTAGTTATTTTTCCGTAGAATTGAATAGCGCTATTATTTAAACAATTTAAAAATAAAAGGTTTTGTAACTATAAAGTGGGACCGAATTTTAGAGAATTTTTAAGTCAGTAAAACGAGTTTTAAAAAGAGTGGTACTTACATGGTTATGCCATGATTCCTGTCATTTCTAACTTAGAACATTGACAAAATAAATGTTATATTTATAATATTTTCCGAGTAAAAACTTATCCGATTATTGTTTTATCAAATAACAACGCAAAAATATGGATGTGTTCGTATTTTTGATTGATAATGTACAATGAAATTGTAAGAGATACTTGAAAAGTTTGGGATACAAAAATTATTTTTTATAATTTCGTGCATATTATAATTTGCAACATGCTGTATTATTTGGACAAAAACATGCAGTAAATATATTTGTGACGCAGATGCCTGTTACTGATGCTTAATGACATCGGGAACTTTCAATAGTGTATTATAAATATGAAATGATAATTGAATTTTATAATAACTTTGAATTTTGAACGAATTAAAAAGAAATTACGAACGAATTTTATAGTGAAGTCAAAACTAATTTATCAACGACTCGAACTTTTAAAATCTCTCGATAATGTGGGCGGAGTCGGCGTCATCTGATCATGGGAATAATAATTCCGAGTCGTAATGGGATTTGGCTGTGATTCAGGAGATATGATTGTTGGCGGAGATGTGGTACATGAGTAATGTACCTTGGGTTGTAACTAACCAATTTAATTTTTCGACTTCTGAATTTACGTGTTTCAAGATTCAAAATAAAAAAATAAAAATAAAAATTGTTATTTATTTGTTTGCCAGAGAAAGATTTAAGTGTGGTCTGATTTGAAATTTGTTTATAATTAGAAATTAATGAAATTCTGCCTAAAACCTTCAGATTTTTTTAAAAATGTTTTTTATACTTTTTTATTTCATAAAAAATGAGAACAAAAGTTTTTGACTTTGAAGAATATAGTTCGTTATAAAATACAATGAACCCTAGATGTAGGGCCTCCTGATAGAGTTCTTCTGAGAATTGACGCTGCGTCGCAAGTAGGAGTAAAAGGAGCTGCGCGGGGTGAGCGGCGGTCGCACAGGCATGAATAAACAAAAGCGTTTTCTACGAAACGGCCCTTAATCTGGTTAATTCCACACCAAGGTCAGCCCTAAAATCAGTCCAGTATTAGAGTTTGACTGTATTAATATTTATTCAAAAAGATCTAGAATCAACGGCATTACTATTTGGAAATATTTTTCAGTAGGATTGTGTAGACATTTAAACATTTAATGAATTTGTTATAAAAAGATAAGTAAATGAAAATAATTTCGTAGGGAAAAACCATGTTTGGTTACTTAATTTCGACTAATTTTCACAATGTATAGATAAAAGGGGCTCGTATCAATTTATCGTTTACCTTGATATTGATGATAATTATTTCGCGCCATAAGTTGTTAACGATAGAAACATTTTTGTAAATAATAAAATTATTATTGATTGAGCAAATTTGGTGATAATGAATTACATATTGGCAGCTGGATACAATATAAAAAAGGAATTTTTAGTTTATAAGATATCAAAATACAGCGAGAGGATTTATTCCTAAGATGATTGATAACAATGATAATTGTTAGTCAAGTGCCCAAGGGTTTTAAAAACGTTTGAAAGTTAGTTACTTACGGTTAATTATATTGAAAAAATTAACTCTATATCTTGAAACATAGCCAAAGAAATAATTTGTTAAATACGTCTGTTTAAATAAATACCAAAACATAATTAATTTGAAAGCGAATGTTTAAAAACGGATTTTCAAGTAAAATGATGAATGATTAATATAAAAAACCGTTGAATTAGAAAGAAAAGGTGATTTCATAACAAAAGTGTAAATTTTGATACTGCAACCAATAAAATATTTTAACTTCGATTAAAAAGTTTAGTTCATTTTTATCACGAAAGCTGAATTTTTTTAAATAGTAAAATTTTCTACTCAAGAAGATAAATTTTCAAACCAAAAATTGATTAGTTCAATTTTTAGTCAAAAAAGTATATAAAAAATAAATTTCTAACGAAATCAATGAATTCTTTACTAAAATTACAAGTTTTTAACAAAAACATGAATTTTTAACGAAAAATTTAATAGTCGACAATCCAAACGAAAAAATATTTAAATTTTTTATAAATAAAGCTAAATTGTCCTAAGAAACTTGAATTTTTCAGAAAAACGTTCAATCTTTTACCAAAGCAGATCAATTTTTAACTGCCATCTATTAATTTTCCAACTAAGAAAAATTGTTCAGTTCATAAATACCAAAATTTCATCCAAGAATTTTTACTTTCTTGCTAAAGGGCAATTTTTAAAAACTGTTAAATACTTAGGGCAAAAAGTTTGAAATGAATTTTCAAAAAAAAGTTGAATTTTCAACAAAAAACTTAAAAATTGTATCCCAAAAGAAATAATTTGTTAAATACGTCTGTTTAAATAAATACCAAAACATAATTAATTCCCACGAAATTATTCTCATCAACTTATTTGTTTATGAAAAATTGAATCAAAATTGAAACTTCTGCAGTTCTAATGAAAAGAATTTTGATATAGATGTGTCATTAATTATATATCTTTTTGAATGAACCAACATTTTATAACGAACAGTATTATTATAAAGAAAAAAGTTTTGTTTTAATTTTGTTTATGGAATAAAAAACTATGAATTTTTTTAAATCAGAATTTTATTACTTTTCATTTATAAAAAAATTTCTAATCGGATAAAAATAATTGCGGTTTAAAAATTTATTTGTCGAAAGAAACTTTGAAAATTTGCCCTCCTAAATCCCGCCACGTCATCGAAAAAGTGACGTATGAATTTTTTTCGGAAACCATTGGCAAAGACACTATAATGATTCAGGGGTTATAGACCATATTTATATCTTCTGAAGAAAAAATAAAAAATTTCATTTCTTGGAAAACGGATATGTCCTTTTTTTAACCAAATTTTCAAATAAACAAAAATTATTTTAAAAAATTTTTTATCTTAAAATGTCTTGAAAAAACTAAATTCAGACGTAAAAAAGTTGAATTTGTGAATTAGAACCCGAGATATGATCTTTAAAAAGAAGTTGGCTAAAAACTTAGAATCCCGGATTTCCGAACTTTCCTCGAATTTTCGGAAAATATTTATTGGGATTTTTTTCACAGCCAAGCAATCATATATTCTAAATTATAGTTAAATCCCATTCTGATACGAAAACTCCCGTCATCAGATGACGTGAATTATATATATTTTCTACATAATGTAAAATATTATATATAATCTTACTTTATTTGATTTAAAAACTGTATAAAATATATGAAAATTGTTTATATGAAGCTTCTCACTATCTTCACTTGTTCCGCTTGGGCTGTTGCAGGAATCTTTGTTCAGATGACATTATTCATAACTACATATTTTGTATCTGCAAAATTCTATGTAAATAATAATAGCTAACGACAACAAAATCTTGAAAGACCAAAGTTCAGAAAAATATAAACAAAAAAAATTGTTTTTTTTTGTGTAGATAATTTTGCGTAAAAAATTTGAAATATTGTGAAAAGTCTATAACAAATATTTTTTGATTAAAGTTGAGTTAAATTTTGAGTTAAATTAAAGTAATATCGACTCAAAATTTATACTTAAATGTATATAAACAAAAGTAACATTGGAGTAAGGTAGACACTTGTCAATTTAATATAATAAGTAGAGAAAATAATAAAAATATGTAACGTAAGGTGCTAGGCTTGCAGTGTGCATGCAGGGTTAACATGCGTATATAAAGCGTTCAAGTTGTAATTTTTTTCATTTTAATATACCTTCTTATGTGATTATTTTTTTTCGAAATCTAGGATATTTTTGTCAATAACAAATTTATTTTCTTTGAAATACGTACGTGAATGTGAATGGATTGACCAAATTTGTATTCATATGGTGCTTCAGATAGTTCGCAGTATACTTGCAAAGGCCGCTCTTATGAATAATAATTTATTGATAGAATAAAATAAGAATATTTTTAAATTATATATGGTTATAGAGCTCATTGAAAATCAAAAATTAATATACTTTACTGGATTTTTTTTGATCCTCTAATTATATTATAATAATGATATTTCGATCAACTTTTGAGGGTTTCATAGCTTCGGGCAGAAACCCTTATACAGTTTCGGTCGCATTTTTTAGCGCTTTTAAAGTCTTGTTTCTAAAGACTCGGCATAAGACTCCTTATTAACCCCTAAAAATTGATTTCACCTTTTACTTTTGTCTAAAATGTTTTGTTAATAAATATAACACAGTAAACCCCAGGAATAAATTTTATCTTTCAAAAAGATAAAAACCTTGCATCACGTTTATCTAACGAAAGATAAAATTTATATGAAAAAAGATCAAATTTATCTGAAAAAAGATAAAGTTTATCTGACGTAAATATTTTTTTGACATAGGTTATATGTCAGACGGCTGCGTCTATTTTCACAGAAAAGTGTCCTTCATAAATTTAAAAATCCTCGCGGTATTCAATTTTAAATATTCTCACTTTATTTCACTAATTTTAAGCCCAAAAATCCCTCACCTACACTTACTGAATATACAGTCTGCACTTTGGTTAGTTTATACCAAATAGTGTTTGTTTACAATTTTTGAAGTCTACATCAGGGTCGACAGAAAACTAAAGATTTGTTCAAGAAAAGTAAGGGATTGAAATTGGCTGAGTGTTCTGACTCAGACTGTGTATTCAGTAAGTGTCGGTGAGTGATTTTTGGGTTTAAAATTAGTGAAGTAAAATGAGAATATTTCAAATTGAATACCGCGAGAATTTTTAAATTTATGAAGGACATTTTTTCTGTGAAAATAGACGCAGCCGTCTGACATATAGCCTTTGTTAAAAAAATATTTACGCCAGATAAACTTGATCTTTTTTTCAGATAAATTTTATCTTTTTTTCAGATAAATTTGATCTTTCGTTAGATAAACGTGATGCAACGTTTTTATCTTTTTGAAAGATAAAATTTATTCATAAAAAAGAATTTATAAGGCAACAATTTTATCGTTAGTAAAAATTTATATAAATCATTGCGTTTTATTCCTATAATAAATTTGTTTACTAAAACCTCCTATGAATAAATTTGTGATGTTACCTGGTTACAATTATTTATTTTAAATCAAACATTTTAATTTTTAATAACAAATTAGGGTGAAAACTGGTCAGTGTTAGTATCTTCGATAGCGAAACACATTTTAACGCATTGACATAATGTTCACCAGACGATTTATTAATAAAAATGTTTTAAAACAGTTTTAAAAAATTGCTTTAAAACAGTTATTCCTTTCGAAATATGCAAAGGTTAAATAATTTTCCATATATATGAATTCCTAGTGACAATTTAAAATATTAACTTGTTCCATGATAAACCTATTTGCCCAGCTAATACTGTATAT
>NC_046664.1:40787465-40795165 GCF_010883055.1 Belonocnema kinseyi | reverse complement strand
CTATTTGTTTATTCTATTTTTCATAACAATAAAATAGTTGCTCAAACCATTTATTGTCATTATAATTGTGTCTTTGCATCGAGTGCTATTGATTAATTATGTACTTTGATTGTTTACAGTAACAGAAACAATAATACATCGGGAAATCATATTTTTCTTGCATTGTTCATTATGAAAACATTTCACAAATAACAAAATCGAAAATCGACCTTCAGTGATTGATACGGAATTTTAAGCAAAGTATTTTAAAAGAACTTTGAAATCGTTAAAAATTGCGACCTGTGACTTAATTTGTGAAAATCTATTTTTGAATCTCTGCGCGTCCGTCCGTCGTATTTTTGGTGAAAGGAGAAGTAATTGTTGAGGAAGCAAGGGGAGCGAAGAAAAAGAAGGGTGAATGAAAGAGAAAAGGAAAAGTAGGGGATGTAAAGGGGAGCGAATATGAAGTAGGGTAGTGATGGGTTGGGGAAGGAAGGGTTGCGAATGTAGGAAAAGTTACATTTAAAAGGAGTATATGATGAGTTTCAGAGGGGAAGTGATGGTAGAAGGTGAGGGAAGCATAAGTTGGAATTTGAGAGAAAAGAATAAGATAGGCTAGCATAGTATTCAATGGGATAGGATTGGACTTCTATGAAAATACGAGATTAGATAGAAAAGTAGAGGGAAGGAGTGCAATGGGGAAGGGGTTGATTTATGAAACCTAGCTAATATATTGTTAGGCTACGACAACCTTTTTTGAAACGGCCTGTTGCCCACTTAGAATATTTTTTGGGGTTTCATAGCCTTAGACAGTAATCCTTATAGTTTTTTCCGTTGATTCGTTCATCGTACCTTTTTCCCAAAAGGAGATGTGGGGGGTGTAAAGTTGGAGACACATATGACTAAAGTGGAAGTATGGGAAGTTAGGGAAGAAGAGCAGGTAAAACCCAAGGAGGGGTGGGGGTGTGATAGAGGGGAAGTATTGGAGAGGAATGGAGAAAGTGACCTGAGTGTAAATAAGGACGGGAAGGAAAATTAAGGAATGCCAATTAGTGTAGCAAAGGGTTGAGAGAGTGAGAGGAAAAGGTGATTGTGAGTAGAGAAATAATGGTTGGATAGGGGAATAAAGGAAAGTGAAGGAGGGTAGTAGAAGAAGTGAGGTTTCCGTGAATTGGAATGCGGAGGGGACGTACAAAATTAGGAGTAGGGCTCAAGCGGGTGTGAGGTGAGAAGAGGAGGTGATAAAAAGTAGGCCAGAGGTAAGGGCAGGCCTATGAAAGCTAGTATTAGAGAGGAAGTAGGCGGTGATTGAAAATAGATGATAGGGAGTGGGTGACGCGAGGATATTATAATAAAGGGAGGGAATGAAAAGAAGTCAAGGAAGCGTAAGTAGGATAAGGCAGTAAAGTAGGAAAGTGAGGTAGGGGGTAGTGAAGTTGTAAAAGTAATAGGAGGGAGTTGGGAAATAGGAAAGAATAGAGGAGGACCTATAGACGCTAATATGAAATGGGAAGTAGCGTAAGTAGGGGAGTAGAAGAGGAGATTAAAAGGTGAATAGAAGAGACAATAAAATATGATCGGATGACACAGGGTTAGGATGAATCGAATAGAAGAAAGGAGAGACGTTGGATTGATAGCAGAAAATAAAAGATTTAACGAATCTAATTATTGTCTTAATAGGTTACGAAACCCTTCTTTATAGGCGCGTGGTTCCTAGTTTGACTACATTTTAATATTTTAGATAAATTTTCTCGTAACAGAATTTAATGAATTTTTTTGGATAAAGTTAAAAACTTAGATATTTATAAATAAGGTGCCTTGCGTTATACTGCGTTCTTCTGCTTAAATTTATATTTCTCCGACTCTGTGTGGCATGATTACCTTGGGGTTAAGGTCACTTCCTTGTTGCATAAGGGTGCCGACCGTAAACCAGAAGCTGTTCGCCAAATTAAAATCGTTGACTGTTCTGGGCATCGGGATGTCGTCACTGCTGGAATCCAAGGCGCTGATATGACCACCCTGACAATAGCGAGACCCCCGCCAAGTGGTGCGAAATCAAATGAGCAATTACATGGGGGTTTTTCAATTGCTTACTTTGAAAGAGTCTTTATTATAATTTGAATTTGCAAGTCAAAATACACGTAATTTATTTAAACGTTAAATTATATTAAGGATAAATTACGTATAAGGTTTTACTGTACAATGTTAGGGGAAAATGGTACTCCACGATGTTAAGAATTACCAACCACGTTCTACGTATTTTTTCCGCTATCTTCCAACGCGATGTTTTATCTAGTTTAAAAATACAAAGTTTGATTTTTTTACATTGAAAACTAATTTGACTTGAAACTTAAAAATTGCAGTCTTCTTTCTAAAATGTATTCCATTAACTGCCGGTTTGGAGGTATGACATGTTGAGAATAGGTTTACTGAACTTTATGATTGAAAATGTTATTAAAATATTTTCAAAAGACTGAAGAACGAATTGCTTCACTCTACCATATCCCTGCCAGAAAGAATGCATGATAATCTGATCAATCGTGATTTGACGGATAGGCAGAAAATAAGAAAAATCAATATTCAGAATTTATGCTATTCAGAAAAAGCTTGATGATATTCCGATTGAATTTGATTTATTGATGGATATAAAGAAAAAAGAAAAACTCAATTTTAGTCGCTCTAATTTTTTCTCGTGCTCCGCTAACTCAAAGTTTACGCAATCAGAGATAGTATTTAGTATTTTTTAATTTTTGAGATAAAATGTACTGAATTTCAAGGGATTATCTAAAATTTTAAACATCAACTTAAGAATGTTTTACTTTAAATTAATTAATATGAAATCAGTTCAAATAAATTATTAGTGGTACTTTATTTGACGTCAAACGGCGTTTAGAAGTTTATACTGTTAAATTTTACTTCATTTACTGTATGCATCATAAAGATGTTTTTCAAAGACCTTTTAAAATTTTTACATTTTCATTTAGATAATTTTAAGTTAAGTTTTAAAATTTCAAACTATGTGACTGAACATGAATTTTATACTTCTGACTATATGTGTGACCCTTAAATACACGGTCCAACTTTAAGAAATTTC
Organism: Belonocnema kinseyi; assembly: GCF_010883055.1. Classification (NCBI taxonomy): domain Eukaryota; kingdom Metazoa; phylum Arthropoda; class Insecta; order Hymenoptera; family Cynipidae; genus Belonocnema; species Belonocnema kinseyi. The sequence continues at coordinate 40,792,092 of NC_046664.1, read as the reverse complement.
TTTGGCTTCCACCTACTCGATTCATTCTAACGGAATTATTTTTGGCGGTATGGAAGAAAATCTGAGAGTAACAGCAAAGCAACATTTAATTTGAAGAATAAAGGACTTCCTGAATGACTACAAAGTACTGTTTTAGTATCTTCGTACTAATTTGTTATTCCTTCTCCAAATATTGATTCTAGCACCACTTGACAGGAGCCTACCTGTAGTGGACATTTGCAGCTTGGACATGGTTCTGGTTCTACCCATTCATATGGCGAAAATCTTGCCACTATCCAAATAGTTACAGACACCATCACGTAAGCGCCCAGCATGAATAACCAGATCTCCACCGCGAGAGGATTCATAAATGAGAAGAGTCGCGAAGGCATCCGACCGGATACCTGAAGCAATCACACGATTCTGATTACTTAATCTTTCACAAACAATAGTGAAATTGTCATTTTTATCACCTACAAATTTATATCGTGATCTGAAAAATTAATCTTTTTCATACATGTACAGTTCTTCTGAAGATCTGTACAAAAAATTTCTTCTTAAAAATCTGTTCCTAAAAATCTGTGTGTTGAAAATAAGTTCCTAAAAATTTGTATATAAAAATCAGTTGCTAAAAATCCAGAGTTCTTGCAATTCATTGGAATCAGAATTTTTAAGTAGCGGGGAATGGGTAAGACGATAATCTAGATGACGAAGAACGAAAAGGAATCCATGAAGAAGCACCTCGTAGAATATACCTTAGGGTTGAGGCCGCTTCCTTGCCTCAAGAAAGTACCAGTGATGAACCAGAAACTGTTGCTGACGGTGAACTGATTTTCAATTACGTCACTCTCTCCGAGGCAGGGATGAGGATTGTTCCATTCGTATGGACTGAATCGAGCCATCACAAAAAGAGTAAAACTGACCAGCATGTAGGCAGCCAGCACGTACAGCCAAATCTCCACGGCCAATGGATTCATGAATGAGAAGAGCCGGGTCGGTTGACTGGATGGTACCTAAATTATGTTACGCTACGATTTTAATTAAAACTGTTCCCCAATGTGTTCACTCGCACTTTGGACAATTGAAGAGGTCATGAATTTTTCTATTTATAATATTCTTTTATCAGTATTGGGGAGTGACTCATACCCTTTGAGAAGGAAATTTAATGACAGGTTGGTAATTTTGTCTTTTCTTTAAATTTCGCTGTAAAAATATTGTCCAAGTTTCAGTCGAATTGGATACTTTGCCTAGAAAAATGATAAAATCTGCTTTTTCCAGTAGAAATGAAGGAGTGCGGATGTTGGAGAAAGGCCGTCGTGACGTCTGACTATAACGGTGAGAGTATTCACTGGCGAGACGAGGCATTCCGAGTACGCCAGTGATAAGGCCGATTATAGTCAGGCGTGGTATAAAATTATACTAATCTCCAATTACGCATTGCTGTAAATGTTTCAACAGTCAGAACACGTTTATTTAATTTTCTCCTTTTAACGCCATGTGATGAGTGGGTCACGTGACCAGATTCCTATCTTACCGCCACTTTTCTTATTTCCCAACTTATATTCATACGAAACGCCATACCGAGTTGAAAATTTAGGATACTAAACAAGAAGCACTAAGAATGATGGGTCTGGTCCTAAATTTGTATAATTATGAAAAAAGTTTTTTGTATTTTTTTGCTTTTTTATAATTATTAAAGTTTAGGACCAGACCCACCTTTCTTCGTGCTTCTTATTTATTATCCCAAATTTTTATCTCGATGTGGCGCTTCGTGTGAAAATAAATTGGGAAATAAGAAAGGCGAGGGTAAGGTGGGAGTCTGGTCACGTCATCCACTTGTCACATGGTTTTTGAAATAAGGAAATAGGAAATTAGAGAAAGTAAAAAAATATTGTCGGCAGATCGTTAAAGATAGCAGACAACTTCCATATTTAATTGCTTTTGAATTCATTTCAAATATTTTATCCCTACAAAAATTTTACAATTTTTACACGAATTTTAGAAAAAATAATTTTATAGAGTGCCTATTCTTCTATTTGAGAATCTTTCCCTCTGCGGATTCTTGCGTTCCTTTTTTGACAGACTTTTGTTCATGACCCTTCAATCCTCTTCAGTAATTTTACATTTAGACTGAAACATGTGACAAAAATAATTCTTCATTGTTGTTTATTTTTTTAGTAAGATTATTTCATATCTTTGAAAAAGCTTCAGGATACCAATTACCTTTTTTTATGACGAGGTGGTAATTTAACATATTTTTTCATATTTACTCACCTTAAATAAAATTCCGATGCCCAGATTCATGAACGGTTTAGTGAAATCAATTACACTTTCCCTTGCATAGTTGATTGTCATCGAAGCAACTGCTAAATCTGCCCTCTGCAAAGCATGGAAAAAGCATGGTTATAATAAATTCCACTAAGAACACTAGACGTGAAAAAATATTGCCAGATACATGAGTAATAATATTTTTTTATTTTAGTTGAAGGCAGTCAAAGTTGTGTAATTAAAAAAATGTCAACTGCGAATATTTAAAAATTTATAAATAGAAGTGGGGTTTTAATAAAGGGAATTAGTTAAATGCATTAGTTAATCAAATAAGTAACAATTAAAAACTTTTTAAAACTTTTATGGGCTTGAAAATCTAAATAGAATTTTGGAGATACTTTGAAATATTCTTGAATCACTTCAAATCCTTATAAAATTTGTGAAATCCTTTGAAATGTTTTAAAGTCACTTTAAGTTGTTTTGGAAGTTATGTGAAATCCCTTAAAATATTTTGAAGTAATTTGAAAATTTCTACAATCTTTCCAAATACTTTGCATCGTCTGCAATTTGTTTGAAATCCACAAAAATTCATAAATATTCTGTGAATATCTTTAAGAAATGTTAGAATTCTTTGAATTATCTACAAATTATTTTAAAATATTGTAAATCCTTTGAAGTCCCATGACATTCCTCAAAATATTTTAAATTATTCTAAAATCCCTTGAAATTCTATCAAATTTTTTGAAATCTCTAGAAATAATATTGTTGAACTTTTTTAAACCTCCAGGAATATTTAAAATCTTAATATCAGGTAAACATTCTATACAGTCAAGTGATCGAACGTTCAGTATTAATGAATTAACAGATAGGAATAATTTTTTTCATTTAATATTATTTAGTTTCATTCTCTTATTAAAGCAGATCATTTAAGATCTGCATTTACAGGAACAATGAGTGCAACATTTTTGAGACATTTCGCTAAAGTTTTTTTTTAGATATACAACGTTGATTACCTTTCACATTAATTAGTAAAATATTAATACTTATGCACTTGGCATATTTATTTTATAAGTTATGTTTCTCGTTTGATTTTATTAATTTTTTGGCATCAATAACGAATGAATATGTAGTAATAAATGTTGATATTGAAAGAAAATTGTAATCTACAGTTACATTTTTCTTAGGATAGATTTTTTTAATTTTTGATTTAAAAAAAAATTCTTAAATTTTTAAATTATTATCATTCAAATTTACAGCGAAAAAAATTTGAACAAACAATTTTCATATTTTTGCTCAAGAAATGTATAAAACACATTACAATTATACATGATATTTGCTACTATGAATATCTGTTCCTTCTGTGAATACAGATTTTCGTCAATTTTTAATCGGCAGATTACGACTTTTTTAATGGAATCAATTTTAAATTACTTGAAAAAATTCTTCGCGTATGATATTTTATTGATTAATAATACTTGTTCATTTTATACATAAATTCACAACTGTACTACTTGTCAACAAATGAATTTTTCATTCTGACAAAATCAATTTCCAGTGATATCGAAAGGACCTTATCTGTCAGGATACTTTATCAGGCCACAATATTTGTTTTTCATTCGAATGAATTTGATAAAAACATAAAATTCACAACTTGACTGTTTCTCAGAAAATGAATCTTCTTTTTGTCATGCAATCGACTAGCAGTGGTTTAGAAAGGACTTTTCTTATTGAAATACTATGTCAGGTAATAATATATGTTCAGTATTTAAATAAAATTCATGAACAAATCCAGTTTTTCGTCATTTTGCGACCAGCATATTGAGATTTTTCTTTAAAAAAATTCAAATTACTTAGGAATATCCGTTCCTTATGATACATAATTAGAGTACAATAATTGTTTATTTTATAAACAACTTCATAAACTAATTCACAACCTGAGTACTTGTCAACAAATGAATAATGATGATTTGTCAGTGATACGATTTGTTATTTATTTTAAAAATTCTATAAAATAATACGGAGTGAGGCTTAAAAAAAGACATTACTTTGCGTTATTTGATGATAAACTGGTATAAAAATAATACAATCCTTATATCAATAATTGCATATTACAATTCACACTTTTAGATTTGAAGTTTTACATAGCTCTTTTGTAATATTTCTAGTTCTGTTCTGTAATAAATCCTAAAATAATTGTAAACTTTATCCAAATGCAGTAACGTCCTCTACGAGGGTAGTTCAATAAGTCCTTAGAATGAAGTATAAAAACAATTTTTTATGGGTAATTTTTTTTTTATTTTTCAACATAATCTCCTTGGAGCTCTATAGACTTAGTCAATCGCTTTTCAAGTTTTTTTAATCCTTCAGAAAAGTGCGTTTT
>NC_046664.1:40776080-40787365 GCF_010883055.1 Belonocnema kinseyi | reverse complement strand
GAACAATTTTTTTTTCAATTGGTTATAAAAACACGTAAACTCAGAAGATGTGGACTGTGACTGCACCATATATTTAGTCGGGAGTGGTGCTGACTGAAAACAAATTATTTGGAGCGATTCGCGCGCCATATGTTGGTCATTCTAAGGACTTATTGAACTACCCTCGTATCTACCGAACTAATTGGGTAAATTTGAATTGTTTTGTCAACCCGTTCCTCACTCTTAAAAAATGAAAAAACTCGGATATTTTTAGTAAAATTTTGAATAAAAAAACTATTGTGTCTCACTGATAAAATAGCATAAAAGACACATATTACCAAGTAATTTAGAGATAATTCCGCTGAAAAGAGTAAATCTTATGTTGAAAATGGACGAAAATCTGTATCTGTTTATAAAATCTATTGAATTAAATATTAAATTAAATTATCTGACAAAGTATCTACTATTAGATAGGGTTCTGTTTGAGTTATTGGCAGTCGATTTCGTAAGAAATCGACATTCAATTCCAGAAACGTACTCAAGAGATGAATATGTATATAATATTTCTATAAAATGAAAAATAATTGTTTGATAAAATATCATGAGGGAAAGATTTTTATTAGGTCATTTAAAGTTCATTTATATAAAACATCCAAATCTGCTGGTTAAAAATTTACGTAAATATGTATTCTTTTATCAAATTTATACTCCCCCCCCCCCCACACATTTCGAATGGAAATTGGGTTTGCAAGTATGAGCGCGCCTAGGGCGCGCGACTGCTGATTCTCGCGCTTCACGCTAGATGCTGTATTTATCTCGCGCTCGATTATGTATTTACCTCGCGCTACGCGCTCGGTCTTTATATTTTCGCACATTCTTGTGCAAACATTTAAAAATAAAGACTCAAAACATCCACCGCTGTAATTTTGTGATTGTTAATTCTCTTTCGTTAAAAGAGCTTAACTCGAGAGTTTGAGCGCACCTAGGACATGCGACTGATGGCAATCGCACTCCGCACTTGGTCTTTGTATTTCTGCCGGATTCGCGAACAGACCTTTTAAAATCAAAAATCAACGGACCGACAATTGTAACTTTGTGATTTTGAACTCTCTTTTGTTAAAGCTCTTTCGGCTTTAACTAACACATTCTCATCACGTATGTCGTGCTTCGCACTGGATTTTGTCCAACATATCAATTTTGCTATCTTATACACAACACTTTTATATCAAATATAATACATTTTTTATGTAACTCTGCCTGGGATTGCGTATCAAAAAATTGCAAAATAAAAAGCAAATTGTATTCATCACGATTATTTTTATATTTGTTTCTTATTTTGCTTTAAATTGCATTCTAAGCTGCGCTGAAACATGTGTCATTTCAATAAATCTATATAATTACAATTCATCACATTCATACAAATTGAACCATACTAAATCTTATTTCCTTGTTTTCATAATTATTTTTTATTTTTAATCTTGTTTTTTACGATCAAATAAAAACTACTGCGCATCTGCATAGGGTCTAATACAGGAAACTATATAGGGTCCTATTTCCTCTTTCGTCTTTTCTCTCTTTTTTCCAAAAAGTAAAATTTGTTTATTTTTAATCTTATTTTTTACATTTGAAAGAAAATCTAATCGTCCTATCGAAAAATGACTAATAATAAATTTATAGATCTTTTTAGGCGAACAAATTTTTGCTGTTAATTTTAGTGCATACCTTGTGTCGTTTTTTCAAACAAATTTAATGTTTTTATTTTTAATGTTATTTTTTATGAGAAAGGAAAAATACGTGTCCTATCAAAAATTATAGCTGTTTTTGGGATGAACAAGTTTTGTCTCATTTTTTTCATAGATTGAGTCGTTAGTCCAAACTTTTTTTATTTTTTTATTTTTAATGTTGTTTTTTACGACTAAAAACAAAAACTATGCCTCCTATCGAAAAGTGATTCATTATAAATTTGCAGTTCTTTCCAGGGTGCGAAATTTTAGCTTTTTTCAATTTTTTACGTATCTTGCATAGTTTGAACAAAAAATGGAATTTTTGGATTTTTCATTATTTTTGGTATGATCAAATTTAAAATGTTCAACTTTCCGAGCAAATTAAAAAAGTTGTTATCATAATCTTGTAGTGCTTTTAAAAAGCAACGTTTTTCTTGTCCTGAATTTTTTTATATCACGCGTTGTTTGGCTTAAAATGTTCATTTTAGTTGTTTTTTTTTTTATTTTGAAAATGCTCTAACTCTGATAATTTTCGTTTTATAGAAAAAAGTCATGAGGATAAATTGTGTGAGTTTCTCAGTACTATGAATAATCGGTCATATAATTTTCAAATCTTGAAAAAATGTGGTTTCAAACATTTAAAAACGCCCTCACTTTTAGAATTTTGATCCAAAATAGCTGGTTTACGAACTTGTTCTTTCTTTTTAGGCCTTAAAAAGTGTGCCAAAGTAGAATCCAATTTGGTCAATTTTTCGAAAGTTATCGTGCCTGCAGGATACAGACTAGACAGACCTACGTAAAAATCGCGTTTTCTGACTCAGTGGGTCTCAAAACGTGGATATTTGATGAAAACCGACAAAGTGAAATTTTACATAAAACCAATACCTTTTCATTAGGATGAGAATGTAATAACAAAATCTTCCGCATGAGCTTAAATGTGGCTAACTTTGCATGACAATGATTACTTTAAATTGCTTTGGAAGTGATGTAAAATCTCTTGAAATATTTTCAAGTACTTCAAAACTTTCTCGAATCTTACCAAATACTATGCATTATCTAAATTTTGTTTGAAAGCAATAAAAATTTCTAAATATTCTGCGAAATTTTTTAAGTTTTTAACAATACTTTAAATTATAAAAAATGATTTTTTTTTCGTGGAAGATTCTTTGAAAAAAAGATAAATGCAAGAAAAAAGAAAAGGAAAAAAATACTTTCCATTATGCATTTTTAAAGGAAATTGTCCTGGGAAACCCCGACGGGAAAAATGAAAAGCATGACTATATTTTACTGCACATTTTATGACGAACACCGCCATTAAAAACTGAATTCGCTATATTCGCCTAGTAAAATTTTGTTCTAATTTCACCAAATATGTAATTTATGACAATACTAGTTATTCTTCATAAAAAGCGGGATGGTGAGTTATTCGATATGGCCAAGTCCAGAGTGACAGGAATAAAACGGCATGTACAGTAAAATATATTTATGCCTCTATTTTTGTGGTTGGGGTTTCCCAGGACCATCTACTTTAAAAATGGATCATGGAGAGTATATAGTTTTCCTTCTTTTCTTGTATTTTCCCTTTTTGCGTTTTCTCACAAGGAACCCACCGCGAATTATTGTTCGGCAAAATTAGCTTCATTTAAGCTCAGGCGGGAGATTTGGTTCTATTTTATTAGTTTTCCTATGTAAGGCGAACTTTTTTTTTGGTGTAAACCCTTTTTGGGGAGAACGTTATTTTTCTCACTTTCCCCAATTTCCATTTGGAATATTTTTGGAGGGGATCTGAATATTTTTCGGTAGTACTACGCTGTGATGTCACAATTAGTATACACAGATTATATGTTAAGATATATCTTAAGGCCATGTGACGAGTGGGTCACGTGAACAGATTCCTACCTTAACCTCATTTTTTTTATTTTTCAACTTATTTCCACACGAAGCGCCGCATCGAGTTAAAAATTTAGGATAATAAGTAAGAAGTACTAAGAAAGGTCGGTCTGGGTTATTATTAAAAATTTATTTTAATACTTATCAAAAAAGCAAACAACATTATTTACGACAAAAAACTTTATCCATAATTATACAAATTTAGGACTAGACCCAACATTCTTAGTGCTTCTTATTTGGTATCCAATATTTTCAAATCGATGTGGAGTTTTGTGTGGTAATAAGTTGGAAGATAAAAAAAGTGGCGGTCAGGTAGGAATCTGGTCACGTGACCCACTCATCAAATGACCTTAAAAGAATTTCCAGATAAATCTCAGTATGGTATGGCCATATAGAGCAATATAGTCAAACAATTCTGGTGAGGAAGCTGGAGTAGAATTTGAATTACTGATGATAGAATCTCCTGGCAATTGTTCCATTTTGGAAACCACGTGGTGATTTTAGCTCAGGAAGAAAGAAAGGAAAAAATGTATACACAACAGTATAGCTTAGTTAAAAATAATAATTATCCGCGCACTAAGTGAGAGTTTCAAACTGATTACTGAAATAAGATTGATTTTAATAACGAATCTCGATTTTATTTACGAACTTTGAAGAAATAACGCGACGTGAGTGCAACGTGCATCCTCCTTCGAGGTGTGGAACTGAAAATTACTGAGTGTCTACGCAGACGCCAGGCGCAGAAGACGCTATATATGGTGGTAAATTTGAAAGTGTACAAACTAAAAATTGTCTGAAAATACAGAAATATATTAAAATTGAAACATTTATGATGATTCACATAGCAGAATCGATAAGAGTTTTATTTGGTAAGTTAAAATATTCAAAAAAATTTAATGTTTTTTTTTAAGAATTTAAAAAAGGTCATTTCTGTTTCATTGATCTAATAAATCCTTAAATGATACTTTTCAAATAATAATTCATCTAGCATCCATAATTAGGTCTTCGAGAATCTCAATGCTGTTAAAAAATGTGTGCAAAAATGAGTGCAAAAATAAAAGGCTAAACTTATCGTACGAAAAAAATCACGTCAATGAGGATTATTGTATGTTGCATCGCTCTTTTTCCACCTTTCATCAACTACCGCTAACCATTATTTATGAACGTAGATAATTATTAAATAGCATATCATGCACCAACGGGGAGAAGAGGGGCTTTTCCGTCGAGTGTGTGTTTTCAGTATGTCGTAGGCGAGTATTGAAAACGTATGCAAGTCGAAAAAGTGCCTCTCTCCCTCTGCACATGTAGAATATTTAGTAAAATAAATGGATGGTTTCACACATTTTTTGAAATGCAGTCATGATTTCAGTCTTTATAAGATTTTGAATAAAGAAGCATGCAATTTATGTTAAATGATTCTAAATGATCAAATTTCATAAAAAAAGTGCTGGAAGTTTTTGGTAATTTGTGGTAATTTTAGAGGTGATTTATGATATTCTTTCAAAAATCGCTTAAAGTTCAATTTACAAATGTCCACAAATTTGTGGAAATTTATAGAAATTGTGGGTCATTTTTGATAATTTTATAGGTAAATATGGTAAACTACCATGAATTACGAAAACTTTTTTTTTTAATTTCAATATATTTCCGGACGTTTATGAAATCTTTCGTTAATTTACAGTAATATTACATTTAATTTATGGTAACTTAAGATAAATTAAACAAAAATCAATAAGAAAGTCTGTAAATGTCCAGAAATTTGTGCTAATGTACTGTAATTTAATCCTAGATGTATCATTTTCATCGTTAATCTCTGACGTCACTTTTCAGTCCCTAGGGAGTAAAAAGAAGAGCGCGTCATAAAAAATTATACCCTCAAAGTTGAGTTGTATAAAAATACCGCGTAAACAGATGGTTTTAATTGGTAATAAACATGGGTGAGTTACCGACTGTCGGTAGTTTCTTAACTAAAAAATGTTAATGAATTTCCTTACGAGACATCACGCGATGGCGTTATCGTATTTGAGTTTGGAATAAAAAAATATGAGAATCAAAATTCTCTTAAGTATTAAGAAATCCCACATATTATTTGTTTTCGACAAATTTTTGATCAAATTTGTTAATGGAACGAAGTCTTCAAATCGCGAAATGCCTAAGATATACACATGTTTATTAGATTTGTTTATAATATGAACAAGTACTATGGAATAATGAAAATGTCAACTAAGCATTTTTCCATGTATATCACGAGAAAAAATTAAAAAAAGAAGCCTCCTAAAATTTTCAATTTTAAAGAAGCACTTTCACTCATTAATTTGTTAATATAAAAATAATTTTTAAAATGTTTTAACCTGCTGGTAGTTTTTTTCAATAAGTGCCTTTACTGATTACGCAGGCTTTACATTATTATAAGTAGCTGCATAAAATTGGGATTGTTTACTAAGAAAAAATGTAAATTTTGTTGTTACACGAACATTTTATAAAAAAAAATCGGTGCTGACAAACCTCTTTAAAATTTAGTTCATTTTTATATTTTAAATGCTAAAATTTGATCAAAATCATGAGCTCTAGACTCATTTTTTCAGTAACACTTTTTTTTACGCATCTGCGTGGATTAATTAAAATTTTATTCAAGAATGTGGATTATTTTTCACATTTTGAGCTGTAAATAACTTCTAATTGAACTTTAATGAAATTCTTTCATTAGATAAGTTTATAGATCACATGTGATTTAAATTGCAAAAAGCGATGGCGCTTGCTAAATGTCTGCTACTTTTAGAAGAGACTGGCACGCAAATTACTCCTAGCTCATACCCGAGTGCTTGAGATTTGAATATTAAAAGACTAGTTGGATTTTTTTAGAATTAAAAGCCCTGTAACAGGAATTCATAAAAGTTCACTTACTCTCTTTGAATTTTCAGGAAAAGCTGACATTAAAATCGAAATCTATATCAACATTTGTTTTTTTATTATTATTCATTTGTCCACCCTTTTTGTATCTTAGTAACTGCATTACATCTAATTTAGGCTGAAGTTGATTTGAAACTTAGTATATGTGTCTTTTTGCCAACAAGTTCAAAAAAATTGTTTTCTAAAAAAACGGTAAATTTTGTTCCAAAAATAAAATAGTTATAGGAGTGAAGTATATTCATTGGACAGCCGGAAAGGGGTGTGAAATTTCTAGTAGGTATTTTTTCCAATTTCAGTTTTACTCTATTTATTTTAGATGCCATTAACATTCCATTGCGAATTTTGTTGAATCTTAAGTTTATACACTGACTTTATATTTGTAATTTTTCGAGATTAGGAATCACTGATATTCCTATCTGGATAAATTCATCTAAAAACAACATCCCACACATATTTGTTAATTAGAAAGGGTAAGTTGTGAAAAATAAAAATAAAAGTTTTTAAACAGAAAAAAAATAAAAGCAGTGTCACTAATGTTTTGTTTAACTGTGGATTAAAGTCAAGTGTCTTTCTGCACGTCTTTTAGGGAGGGCCCATTAATTATACGTGAAAATGATTTTAAAAATTTTAGACCCCCTATTTGTAAGGATTCCTAAGATTTTTGTGACACCTTTCCCCTTCTTACATAAGATTTCATATTCTTACTCAATAAGTCGGCAATGCAATAATTATTTTTACTATAAACAAGATTTCAAAAGATTTAAAAGATTTTCAGTGATTTTAAATGAATTAAACAGATTTCCAGGGATTTCAAAAGATTGTAAGAACTTTCAAAGGTTCTGAATTATATACGAAATTAAATTGACTATCGTACGAAATCACCTTGATAACTTAAATGGAAAATTAACATTCTGACGATGTGCGAATAAATGATATTTTCTGAAAATTGTTTCTTTGGACTAGCAATGTAAATTACTACACTATTTAGATAGGAAAAAACGTGTATCCACAGATTTAAGGGGATTTCGTGAGCCTTCTAATGGTTTTGAACAATGTAATGGAATTTCAAATGATGCCGAATATTATAAAGGATTTTAGGAGATTACCAAGGATTTTAATGGCTTTTGAAATATTTTTAAGTCTCTGAAATATTTCATGAAATTTCAGGAATTTTAATGTATTTTTAGAGATTTTAAGCAATTTAAAGGATTTGTAAATATTTTACGGAATTTGAAAAAAGGCATTTCTACAGTTCTTCAATATTTTATTTATTTTTTATTATAAGACGAACGCAATTTATTTGTATTTAATAAATCATGAATAAACATGAATTTGTTCCGCTAGAATCTCGCATCATTCGTTATTAATAAAATTCAATAATATTTATAATATTATTATTTATATTGACGGTAAAAAACATTCGATTTCCTTCAAAGCCACTTTAAATATAAGTTTTAAAACATAGAAGAATTATTGATAATTATAATGTTAACAATAATTTATACATATATTATAAATTTAGAGTTCCATAAAAGAAGTTGATTGTGTAAAATTACCAAATTTACTGAATAATTAGAAGGCATTTTTTTAATTTGTAAGTAGACTACATCAGCTTCACCCAGGTGTTGTACTTTGAAGTTATTTTTCTTCAAAACGATGAAAGTGAAATTGTTGACACACCTAATCTATTTTACCTTCCTTTGTTTACGCCTGGTGTCACTACTCAATGGAAATATACTGTACTAGTTTCCAGATGCAATATTTTTTTTCAAAAAAATCACCAATAGTAAATAATGATTTCAAAACCAGATGAGCTTTTGTGAATTAAATTGAAATAAAAACTACGAATTTTGTCTTAAATCAATGAAAAAACTATCTATATTCTTGAAGGCGGGTGACGGACAACTTTGCACGTACCCAACTGTGCACGTCGATGGTCGGGTGGACCCACGCCAAGACCATAGGAGCCCATCTGTGTACGTAGAAATTTCGGGCTGCGCAGTTGTCCATTTACCATCTGCGCACAGACATCACTTGTCCAACTGTGCACGCGCAAAGATGTCACTTGCCCAAACGTGCACGTGCAAAGATGTCACTTGCTCAACGCGCACGTGCACAGATGCCACTTAGTTAGCTTTGTGCGTCTATGTAATCCCGTAAAGTTGTAAACAAGGTTGGTCCTTTATATCTACGAATCATGCATTTTTAACCGTTTCTTTATGAATTCCTTGGATTCTCTCAATTCCTCGAACTCGCTCGATTCTTGGAATTCAAAGAATGCTTTGAATTTCTTGAATGCATCGCATTATCTGAATCCGTTGAATTGGCTCAATTCCTTGAATTCAGTGAATTCTTCGAATCCGCTGTATTCCTTAAATTCACTAAATTCCTTGAATTCATGGAATACTTTAAATTTGCTGAACGCATAGAATGTTCTAAATCCCTCGAATTTTCTAAATATTTTGAATTCAAGAAATCTCTTGAATTTTATGAAATTGTTTAATTCTCTGAATTTTCTGAATTGCTTGAATTCTGTATTCCACGAATTACTTCCATTATATAAATTCCTTAAATTCGCTCAATTTCTTGAATTCTCTGAATTACTGGAATTCTTGAAATTTTTTGAATTCATAGAATTCCATGAATCTCTTGAATTCTCTATTCCTTAAATTCCCTTAATTCCTTAATTTATATAAATTCCGTAAACTCTCTAACCCCTTGAATTCTCTCAATTCCTTGACTTCTGAAATCCCTGAATTTCGAATTCCATGAATTTATTCAATTCTGTACGTTTTACACGTTCGCTTAATTTCTTGAATTCCCTGAATTCTCTAAATTCCATTAATTCTCTGAATTCGCTGAATTAATCGAATTCTATGAATCTCTTAAATTCTCTCAATTACTGAAATTCTTTGAATTCCTTGAATTCTCTGAACTGCTTGGATTTACTGAATTCCTTGACTTTTGAATTCCCTAAATTTCTTGAATTCTGAATTCCATGAATGAGTTCGTCTCCAAGACATCGATGTTTGGCTGCGTCTCAAAACTGAGTCGAGACATAGGCATTCGTCTTACTTTTATGGAAACAACAAGTTAAACGGCGTTTACTTGTCTTAGGTCGAGCCTCGTCTTGGCTTAGACGACGTTTACTTGTCTCAAGACAAGCCTTGTCTTGGCTGAGATGGTCGAACCTTTTCCGGCGCATAAATAAGATTAAAATTTATGAATAAAAAATTTTTAATTAGTAAATCAGTTATTTTAAATTAAAAAATTCAGAATCTGTCGATCTGAACGAGTATAACCCTTAAAAATCTGTAAAAAATACAATTGTAACTTTCTAGAAAGATCTCCTAACCCGTTAGAAATATGTAAAAACAAACAATGTTTTCGGCATCATCGTCAAACAAGTATAATACAAATGAAAATCAGTAAATGAGTTGATTGAATAACTATATTGCATAAAAATATACAGGATTGTTTATTCATGAACAAAGATTAGCTTTTATGACAGTCAGAATGACCCCTTTTTCTAGAACAGGTATACGATCAAAGTTATAAACCGCTCGTGTTGGAGACATAAAAATTTGACTCAAGAGATAAATTTATGTCTTCAAGATAGAGAAAATTGTCTCCAAGACATCAATTGAAGCCTGGCTCCTTCTCAAAACTGAGACATGCTCAAGTCGAACTTTTCGACTTCAGCATGTCCTGATTGGGGGCAATTCAAGTCAAACTCAAGTCGAAGCATTTTTAATCGGGATACTATAAATTCCTTAAATTCGCTGAATTTCTTGAATTCCCTGGATTCTTTGTAGTCTCCGAATTCCTTTAATTGTCTGAATTTTCTGAATTCGCTAAATTTATCGAATTCTATGAATCTCCTAAATTTCTTAAACTCTCTGAATTTCTTTAATTCTCTAACCCCTTGAATTCCATGAATTCTTTGAAGTATCTGAATTTCTTGAATACTCTCAATATTTTGACTTCTGAATTCCCTGAATTGCTCGAATTCTAAATCCCATAAATTCCTTCAATTCTCTGAATTCGCTGAATTAATCGAATGCGGTAAATCTCTTAAATTCTCTGAATTCAAGAATCCCTCCAATTCTATTAATTCCGTAAATTGGCTGAATTTCTAAAATTCTCGAAATTCCTTGAGTTCTCTGAAGCCTTTGAATTCACGAAATTCCTTCAATTTTATGAATGACTCGAATTTTCTGAATCCCTTGAAATCTCGTAATCCCTTGAATTCTCCGACTTCCCTAAATTTCCTGAAATCCTTAAATTCTCCCAATTCTTTAAATACTCTCAATTTCCTTAATTCGTAAAATTCTTTGAGTTCGATGATTACCTTGAATTCCTTGACTTATCTTAAAAAGAAAAATGATAGATCTTGATAGCCCTACAAGATTATCATATAACTGTTTGAGTTTTTTCGAAAAATTAAAAATTCAAATTTTGACTGCACAAAAAATAATCAAAAATTAAAAATTGAATGTTGCGGTCAAACTATGCAAGAGAGAAAAAAATGATGAGATAAGTATTGTGCACCAAAAACATATCTACAAATTTGTTATTAATCACTTTTTTATAGGACACGCAGTTTTTGTTTTATTTATAGAAAAATATTAGAAAAATACAAATAACACATTTTTTGACACACGACACAAGCTAAGAAAAAGTAAATAGATAACATTTTTTTATTGAAAGTAGAGAAAAAAATTTGTATTCATGATTTCTTTCACAGTCTCATCAGATAAGGTATTAGATTTGTGTACAATT
>NC_046664.1:40747788-40775980 GCF_010883055.1 Belonocnema kinseyi | reverse complement strand
GTGTCCTAAACTAAACTAACTAAAAACTAAAGGTCGAATTCGTTAAGCAGCCATTTTGGATGAAAAGTCAAAAAGTGAGCGCATTTTGAATATTTTTGATACCACTTTTTTTTAATTAAAAAAATTTCGTTACGGATGTTTATAGAATTCTAAGAGTTGAAAAATTTATTGTGATGACTAATTTCATAAAACCAAAAATTACCAGAGTTAAAGCATTTAGAAAATTTCAAAAAACACGAAAATGAACCTTTTAAGCTAAATAACGGGCGATATGAAAAAAGCCAAGATAAGAAAAAGTGTGATTTTTAAATGAGCTGTATTATATATATACATTATTTAAAAGTATACAAAAGGTAAGGCTGCTTAGTAAACCGTTTCAGTAAATTTTAAATCATAAAAATAACATTGGAAATGAGCAAATTGAGTTTATGGAAAACCGACAAAAGTTGCAATGAAATATTTAATAACAAATTTTTTTTAAAGAATGCACATTTTTTTACACGGGACAATGAAACTACGTCTGTTTTAATACCAATGCAAGTTATGTATTATAATAATATATATATTCATGGGAATGATATAAAATTTCAGGGATAAACTCGAGTACGAAGCACGAGATTCGTGATGAGAATGTATTCTTTATGGTCGAAAGAGCTTCAACAAAAGAGAATTCACCAGCACCAAATTACTGTTATCGATGCTTTCACCTTTAGTTTTAAAACGTCTGTGCACAAAGATCGAGCTTGTAGCGCGACGTAAAAACATTATCGAGCTCAAAGCGCGAGATAAATATTTTATAGAGCGCAAAGCCCCAGAACCAACAGTCGCGCACCCTATGCGCAAACAATCAAGAATTGTTATTTATACATCTTTCAATTTTTATTCATCTTTCAATTTCTATTAGTTCTCCACTATTGAACTAGGGTAGGTAATATCTTGACTACTTGAATTAGAATTTTTCTACCAAATTTTAGTCGCTACCTTTCCGTACATCGAATTTAAAAAATTTCCCTAGTAATTAGTTAGATTTAACAAATTTTGATTCAGAGAGCAAATATGCTTAAAAAAGGAAAAATACTTCTTAAAGCACTGAAGCTAATGCTTATTGTCCACTTTTCTGATTAAGAAAATAGATTAAAAATGTTTAAAATTAATTTATGGTACAAAACAAAACTGTTTTACTCGCTTAAACTTTCCTTGTATGGTGACCCATTATTTATTCACAGCCTTATAATATATTTGTTAGAAATCTCCGCTCCCATACAAGCCACGATTTTCAAATTATAAAAACATGTGCAATCGCAATGATGATATTTTAAAAATATTCAACTTTTTTCTTATTATGTTAAAACTTATGAATGTAGCATTAAGCCTGAAAAGTATATACCATGTTCGGTGGGGTAATGATAATAACATAATGGTAAAAGAGTCTAGTCAAATCTTGTTTAGCTGATTGAAACGAGTTTTATTTTTCAATATCTGTTACCTCATTATAAATATATTATAACATGTTTTTTTTATGTGAAATACAATAAAAAAATTATTTTTTCTTCACATTTTTCTGCATTATAATGTGATTAGAGTTAGGAAATTCTCGGTAACTTAAATTTGGAGAAGGTAACAGAGTAAGTTACCGAACGTTATCGAAATTGCGAGAATTTATCAAGAAATAACAAGAACATTTATTTTTTACTGCTATTTATTTTTGTTGTTTTTAAATAACAAACCATTTCTGTTGGAGTTTCGTCTAAAAAAATTATTGTTTGTATTTTTGCCATTTTGATTTTATAATGTCAGTATGAACGTGAACATTTTTCTGCTCGAAAATCAAACTTTATCAAACTACTGATTTTTTAGTATGTGCGTACATATATCAGAGTGGCCATTTAATCGAAAGATTTTAATTTTAACTCAAAGTAAAACGCTTGAATTTTAAACTTTTTAAATTAAAGTCTAAAAGTTTTTGAATTAAAAAATGTTGTATTCAAATGCTCAATAATTTGAACATATAAAATGGAAGGTACTAAGACTTTCCAATTAAACAAGTTTAAATAAAATGCAGATAAAGTGCAAAATTAAGCAGTTTTAATTTTTATCAATGTTAGAGTTCAAAGATTTAGATTCAATTCGAAAAATATAAATCCACGTTATCATTTCAAATGCTCTAAATTTAAGAATCAATCGATCAACTTTAAAATGTTTGAAATTTCATTATTTCAAACAATTTTGAGCTGGAATCATTGAAAAATGTAAAATTAAAATTTTTTCGAGTGTGTATTTTGAATTTCTTTCAATTGCGAATGTAAGCCCTAACATAAAAATCTAAGATGGACAATTTTTAAATTAAGAGATTTACGAATTGCGCATTGTAAAGTGAATGGTGTCATATTTGAAAAATATAACAATTAAACGAATTATTTCAAAACGATTTTGACCCCTTGGTACGCTTATATGTTATTATAATATTATATGTAATATAATCTAATATGGGTCACTTTAAATATTGTGTTTAATACAGCTAAAATCCTGCTTGACCTTTTTAGCGATTTAGTAGGAAATTCTTTTCCGAATAGTGGGTGCCCAAGAACAAAGTATTAGATTTTTCGTTTCAGAAGTTTACGTCAAGTTTTTGTTTAAAATTTAATTTTTCCATCAATTTGACTTTTCTTTTAAGCTTGCATAAAAAGGCAATCGATAATCGATTGTTTGATCTGGCTGATTTTTTATGATCAAATTAAAAATCTAAATGATTTCGTTTGAAATCTATATTTTTGTCTTCACCTAATAAATCAATATTAATAACATAATTAACAAAAAATAAAAGTTTCTCTAGCATGTCTCATTTTAATTAGAAAAAAATAGTGATAACAGATACAGTAAAATATGTATAAAATCGTTACACCTGGGAAACCGACAACGTCTGTGCCTGACTTTTTATAAATAAATTTAAATTTACGATATCTCTCACGTATAATCTACCATTTTCATAAACATCGGTTGTTTTGTCTAGATTTTAAAGATTTTTGACTCAATATTAAATTGTTTTTCGTATGTAAAACCCAGAGACAAAAATGCAATGTAATTTAAAGGAAAAAGTACAATTTACAGAAAAAATATTTCCTACGCGGAGAGAAATTTCTAGAGATTAATTGATGGAACTGCTCCTTGATTTTATTTTAGTGTTGACGTAAGAACTAAGATGTTGGAAGCCTTGCTTCTAACGCAACGGCCGTTGCTTTAACAGCAAGGGTTCCGAGATCTTATTTCTAGCGCGAAAACTAGAATAAAATCAAGGAGCAGTTCCGTCAATTAATCTCTTGAAATTTCTCTCCGTGTAAGCTACGTTACAAGTCTAATGAAAATTTACAATTTTACCATTGCATTACTAATAATCTCTAGTCGGTTTAATGAAAGAAAAAATGCATCATTTATAAAATCACAAAGTATTTCATCTATTAACATAATTTTCTTAGAACAATCACCTTCATCAATATGCAAATGATTTGAATTCTCTACGTTCCTTTCGATTGATTGAGGATTATTTATAATATTTGTAGGCCGTTTATAAAAAAAAACAATAAAAATCTTTTCTATACAGCTCTTGGTTAGAAAAAAATAGTTCTTATACAGTAGTAGGTTTTAAGAGTTCCTGAAATATGTTTAATGTATTTTTGAATAGCCTGAACTATCATTTCTTTTATGTACATATGTGTATATGTGTAAATTGGGTCATTTCAAAGCATGTTATTTTATGGCTTTATTTCTTCTAGAGCATTCATATAACCTTCCTACTTTAGATTAAATTTTCCCCACGAATGATGGCATTTTTACTGATACCGTAAAATGCTTTTCATGTTTATGCTAGTTCAAACAAACAAAAAAAAACACCTGTCATGTTATTTGCGTTTCCTGAGATGCAGGTAAGAAACACTGAAGCCTCCCACTTGTAAGCATGTGGTGAAGATTTACATAGACATATGCATATAAAATCGATCTTTTTAAAATTATCATTAAACGTTGGTGAAATTGTACAAGAATCATTCAAAAAAATGAGGTTGATTGATATTGTTCTGTTCATTGTCTTTGTGGTCTTCAGCATACGTCTTGGTAACTACAATTTTCAGTTATATTTTCTTGAAAAAAAATTCTGAACGAAATACTATATATATTAGAATAGTTCACAAAAAACTGTTTGTATGAAAGTTTATAATTTTTAATTAAAAAGTCTACTATTATATTTTTGGTACGTCACTAATCACCTTCGGTTCAAACGTATACTGTTTGATTAACAATTTCATTATTTCTTCAAAAGTTCATCTTTTTTAGTTGAAAATTGAATTATTCAATTCAAATTTCATGCATTTTGTTAAAAATTTATATTTGTTTGTAGACAAATAAAGTACTTTGTTGAATGCTGAATTCTTCCGTTCAAAACTTTTTTTGTGATGATTTATCATTTTATTCGAAAGTTCATCTCTTTGGTTGAAATTTGCACTATTTAGTTGAAAGTTCACATCTGGCTTAAAAATTTAACTATTTTGGTAGAAAACTAATTTTTATTAGTTAAAAATGCAAATGTCATGTTAAAATTGAATGTGTTTCGTTTATGGTTTGAACTATTGTATTGGAAATTCGTATTTTTTTGTCAAATTCAACATTTTTTAACTTTAATTACAATCTTTCTTGGTTGCAATATCGACTATAACTTTTTGCATCGCGAATTAATTATCTTTTGTTCAAAGTAGAACTACTTTGTTAAATATATTTTTTTTATGAAAGATTTACCATTTTAGTCAAAAATTTATATCTGGTTGAAAACTTTAATCTTTAGTAATTTTTTTGAACTGAAATGTCACAATTCCTGTTTTGTTCTGAAGCTGATATTTTTATTTAAAAATTTATCTTTCCAAGTTAAAAATCTAATTATTGGGTTAAAAATTTACGTCACCTTCTTGGTTGAATGTTGAACTCCTGTGTATAAAATTAAATTATTTTTTTTTTCAAGTCAAAATTTGATTTGAAAATTAATTTATTGTAGTTTAAAATTCAAATCATTCTTTTGAAACTGAACCACTTTGTTATAAATCTATTTTCTTAAAGATTAGTATTTTTTTGCTGCATGAGAATTTATGGACAAAAAATGGTTTGAATTATGAATATCCTCGTAATCTTTTCCAAATTCTGGTCAATTTTGGGGTTATTCACAAAATACGTGATATATTTAGGGGAGGGGTGGTCTGTCGAAGTATCATTCTCCATTTTAAGACCAATGGAAAAAGTACACAGGGCGGCTTTACTTTTTTAAACAAAAATTGACATATTTTCACAATTACACCAGAAAATCCAGTGCTAAAAAAAATGTTAAACTTTTTTCTTACATATAATGAAAAAAATTTTTTTTTAATTAATCATCCAGGCCAACCAGTGTCATAATTTTTTCTAAAACAAACTACTGCAAAACGTATGAAAACTATTAATAACATTGTTTTCTTATGAATCCTTTTGTATAATTGCTTATAGCAACTTTTATAAACAGAAACAAGTATTTACCCAAAATAATTAAATTTTTTTAAATAATTTTTTACGCTAGATAGAACTTTTTACTTTCTTTGCATTTTCATGTAGGACGAGCCATTATTTATTCATAACCTTTTAGATCATCTAGATTTGATAAATCCACGCTTCCTTAAATAATTAAAATTTTCGATGAAAAATCAGAAAAATTTATAACCGTAAAACATTTAGAAAAACGAAAACAGAACTTGAATATCCATAATCAATTTATAGGCCATTGATCTATTGTTCATTAAAAGAATTCAGATTTTTCTTAACTTTGTGTAAAGAATCAGCAGGTAACATTTAGAAAATGGAAACAGGCTAGGTCACGTTAAGAATTTCTTGGTTTAAGCTTCTAACTATTTGAATAGAGTCAAAAATGTTGCAAGGTCGCTTCGCTTGAATAACCTATACTATTTTTATGTTTTACTTGTTTATAACTATTTAAAATCATTATATAAACGTCCTAAATGAGTTTATATACTCTTACTTAGCAATTAGTTGTTTTTCACTATTGAATTAGGAAGTATCTTGAGTTCATCCTTATTCGAAGAAAATCATTTAAACAAAGTTTGCTACATCATCATTGCAAACAATTAGAAGACAATATTTTTAAGTCGAGGACAGGCTATGTAACGTTTACAATTTTAAAATAGGCTGCGTCGAGTTGTCCCGAATTGCGGGAAAAATATAATTTTTTTCCATCTTGGGCTAGTCATCCGAGTTTTGGGACGACTAGCCTGATTTCAAGATGAATGCTAGTCATTCCTAAATTCGGGACGACTAGCCTATTTTCACCATTTTGCTAGACGTCCCAAACATTATTCATTTTATGAAATTTAACCTATTAAATAAACAAAAATTAACCAAAAATGTTAATCATCCCGAAATTCGGGATAACTGGCCTATTTTCACCATTTGGCCAACCGTCCTGAAAAAATGCTAATAGCGCAATTATGGTTGATAAAATAAAGTGATCCACAGTCTTCGAGCCTCGCACTATTTTCAGCATTATCATCTTTAAAATTTTATGTTAATACGTTAGAACTAATTCATGTGAATCAATTTATACAGTAAATATCATGGAATAATCTTCGGTCCTGTCGCCACATGTCACTTCGTTTTTAGTTTATAGTTTATCAGCTGTTCTACCTCTACAAACATCACGATCATTAGGTTATGTTCAGCGGAATCTATTAAGAACAGGCTTACCATCAACTTATTTCAAATTTTATTATTGAAACGATGAAATATACTGAAAAATCATTGATATTTTATTTTTTAAACTAACATCATTAAGGCCATGAGAGCGTAAACTCAAAAATTTGGCTTGCGTGTTTTTCAAAGCCAACTTACGTTCACACGAAACGCGACATCTAGTTGAAAAATTGGGAAAGTAAATATTAAGCACTAAGAAACGTTTTTCTGGTAATAAATTTGTATAATTATCAAAAAAGCAAACCAAAATTTTTTACATAATAACTTTTTCCATCACTGTTAAAATGTAGAACCACACAAACGTTCCTTAGAGCTTCATCTTTAGTTTCTGAAATTTTCAACTCGATATCGCGTTTCGTGTGAAGGAAAGTTCGTTTTGTAAAACATGTGAAACGAATTTTTGAGGTTATACTCACATGTCCTTAAAGTAAACAATGATTATTTTGATTTAGATTTCTTTATGAATAGTTAGCTTTTCAAACATTTTAAATTAAAATTAATTTGCGATGGAAAGGAAAATAAGTAAATTGAGGAATATTGAAATATTATATTAAATAATGTATCAAATAAAGTTTCTTTCACATAAACACTAACAGGAATTCAGTAACAGTATGCATTAGATATTGTATGTATTTTCTCCATATTTAGGTACGAGTACCAATTCAAGCTTAAGTATAAAACTAATTTGTGTAATTTTTCACAATTTACATAAAAATGTACAAATTCGAACTGAAATTTTCTTTATCATACCGCAGTTTTACCAAATATTTATTTCCTGCGACAGTTTTTTCACATCCAATATTTACTCTGTGGAATATTTTTGACTGCACACTCTTTATGACACCAAACGAAGCAGTAATCACAAAAAATGTGGTTCTCAATTGTACCACTGTCATCACTATCGCTTTCTTCTAGGGATTTTAATCGAATTCCACATATTCCACATGCTGGAAAAGAGGTAAGAGCGTGACTTGATATATTTTTGTGACTAGTCACCCCCCGAGAAGCATTGAAAAGGAGTATGTGTATAACTTAAATAATTATTTTGACTAGTCAAAGGGGTGCCTTCACGCCCCATGAAGTGTTGTAAAAAGGGACAGGGTGTGACCTTAAAGTATTTCTGTCATAATCATAGGGGTTCCTTTCCGCTTCCCCACGAGGCGCTGGAAAAAGGGGCAAGGGTGTTGTCTTACATTATTTCTGTGACCAGTCACAGGGGTGCCTTCCCACCCACACGAGGCGTTGGCAAAGGGGCAACAGTGTGACTTAAATTATTTCTAGTAGCAAGTCCTATTTAAAGAAATTCTAAACTTTTTAAAAAGATGTTCCTTATTTTCAAAAAAAAATGTTTTTTACGGAAAAATGTTCATTTCATAAACAGAGTATTTTCTTAAGGGCCTTTTACTTTTACCTGAAGACTTTTGGTGCAATTGTATAAATAACGGAACCTAATAAATAAAAATATAAAATTTTCATTGTTTCGTAAAGCTTCAAATGATTCGAAAGTACTCTATTTACGGAACTTTACCTAACATTATTTTTTAATATCAAAAGAATAAAAAAAAACAGTTTTGCTTAAAAATATACGCGTAAAGCGACAAATAATTCTAAGATAATAGTTTTGAACAATATATACCTTTGAATGCATGTGATTATGCTTCATACTTACGGATCTCACAACTAGTACCTGTCCATCTTTTAATTAATTTTCGGATCACAAAATAATGTTTTACAGAGCAAAACCAATTACAGTGAAACTCTTTTATAGCGCTGATTTTGGGTCTGACCTTGAGTGTGAACTAACTCATTGTAGCCCGCTCCGCTCTTGTTTTTTCACGCTTGACTGCTCGCGTGACTGACAACCGCAGACTCCGCGGCCCCCGCGCAATTCCACTTATACCTACACACGGCGTGGCTTCAATTTTCGAAATAGCTATAGAAGGGAGGGCTATTGAAGTGTTTCACTGTAATTATATGATTTTACTCTTCAGAAAGAAATTATTATTTTTAAATTTGAAAAGGATTGAAGGAATGAGGTTTATTATTTAAAACTAATCGTAGATGGCAGCACCAAGCCGAGTACTGGACTCTCTGTCAATGAGATACGCATTTCTTGAAAAGAAATTTTCTGAATAAGTATGAAGCGCCATTTATACCTTGCAAACATCACAAATTATATTTTTAAAATTGTATTTTATAAATATTTATCATTTCGCATTGTATCTAGTCTAGACTCCAGATCACATAAAAGTAAGATCCAATCCAATCGCGCGGAAATCATAGGGAAGTTTCGAACGAAATTGAGACTGCGGTGACACAAAGCAAATATACGAGGTGTGTTTAAAGAGTAAGGTGACTTTTCAATTTTCACGGGCTACGTAGATTCAAGTTTTAAATTTTTTGTTTTGTTGTGTTGGTACATTCGTCAGGATCATATGTTCACAGTTTTGACTATATAGCTCGTGTTGTTTTTCGGGCAGAGGCGTAAAAGGTTAGAAGGGTTTAGTGTGCTCGGCGATTTTCTTCTTTCGAAAAAAATGGAGCAAAGAGTTTGCATTAAATTTTGTAGGAAAAATGGAATCCAGTGCTTTAAAACTCTTGAAATGTTTACAGTTGCATACGGTGAGTCTACTCTGAGTAAGAAAAATGTGTATAAGTGGTACAAGCTGTTCCAAGAAGGCCAAGAGGATGTCGAAGACGAACCTCGCCCTGGACGTCCCAGCACGTCAACAACAGATGAAAACGTTCAAGCAGTTGAAGAAATGGTGTTGAAAAATCGCCGAATTACCATCAAAGAAGTTGCTGAAGATGTTGGCATATCGTTTGGCTCATGCCATGCTATCTCTTCGGACGTTTTGGGCATGAGACGTGTGTCAGCGAAATTAGTTCCAAAACTGCTTAATTTTGATCAAACGATCCATCGCATGACCATCGCTCAGGAGATGTTGAATGAAGTCAATAATGATCCTGATTTTCTCAAAAGGGTTATAAATAAGGGTGAATCGTGGTATATGGTTATGACGTCGAAACTAAAGCCCAATCGTCTCAGTGGAAGCATCCTGAGTCTTCAAGACCGAAAAAAGCACGTCAAGTTCGGTCAAATGTGAAGGTTTTGCTCACTGTCTTCTTTGATTATCGTGGCGTAGTGCATCAGGAATTCTTAACACAAGGTCGTACGGTCAATAAGGCGTATTACCTTCAAGTTTTGCGCCGTTTGGGAGAGGAGATACGCAAAAAACGTCCGGAACTTTGGAAAAACAATTCGTGGCTTTGGCATCACGATAATGCACCTGCTCATTCATCGTTGCTTGTGAAAGATTTTCTGACCAAAAACAGCACCACAGTCATGCCTCAGCCTCCATATTCACCGGATTTGGTCCCCAGTGACTTTTTTCTTTTCCCAAAACTGAAGAGACCCATGAAAGGACATCGATTTTCAACGATTGAGGAGATAAAAACTGCATCGCTGAAAGAACTCAAGGCTATACCACAGAACGATTATCAGAAGTGCTTCGATGATTGGAAAAAGCGTTGGAATAAGTGTATTATATCTGAGGGGGATTACTTTGAAGGGGACAACATGAATATTGAAGAATAAATGAATATTTTTTTAGAAAACCATAAAGTCACCTTATTTTTTGAACACACCTCGTATAAATTGATTTGGATGAGTTGAAGCTTAAAGGAATACACTTTATAAAATATAACCTAACGTTTAGATGTATTCGTATCTGAAATTTTTTTCTAGGGACAACTAGCAGTTTTGATAATCTTTGGCTAACTCATCCGGAACGACTAGCAAAATTGTGAAAATAGGCTTGTCATCCTGAATTTCGGGACGCCTAGCCAAATGGTGAGAATAGACTAGTCATCCCGAATTTCGGGACTTCGAGACACTTGTATTAAAATATGACTAGCGGTCTTGCGCGTGCCACGGCGCGCTCCTATTTATCCTTTTATGAAAAAGAATAAACCAAAATCCTATCTTTTCTATGTTATACATATTTAATGAATGTTACGAAATATTAGTATAAAATTATAGAAGACAACAAGGGATGAGTTCTTCATCTGAAACTGTAATTAATCTTTTATAATAGGATTTCAAAGAATTTCATATTTTCTGGTGGAAAATGAAATTAAACTATTTTATTGCAAATGAGATTTTTTTATTGAAAATTAATTTACATCTAAGATTGATGAGTAGCATTTATTGCAATTTTGTAACTCACGTTGATGATAATCATATTCTTTAAATAATGAACTTTGCATTTTTGCACCACAATTTTTATAAATCAATTTAGCCAAATTTTTTAACGCGCATTATAATAATCAATGACCTTATAGGTATAAAAACACATGTTATAAGCATATTGCAACTTGGTAAACTCTTCCCTGAAAATCTTTGTTAAATCTCCCCAATATTAATTAATGCGTTCAATTCATTAAATTTTTAGTAATAACTGTTTGATTACAAGAGTAGATAAATCCTTACAAAGTTGGAAAAAAATTACATTATTGAACGCAAATTTTTGCCAATTGCCGAATCTCGGGCTTATTTAAGTCTCCAACTTTCCCCTGCACTTTTCACATTAAAGTTGATGAAAACCATAAATATGATCTTCAAAATTTAACTAAAAATTATTATATTTCAAATGAAATTAAAATTAATGAAATTTTGTATCAAAAATAACACTTTCAACAAGTAAATACTTAAACACTTATCATGTGGGGTGAAGGTATCGTGAAAAATGTGGTTTATTGTGGTTGTTGGAGGGTAAAGCTGTTATAACTGTTTTACAGAAAAATAGTCAAAAGTTTAAGAATTGGGAAAAATTTTTCTATTTCCTTACTGGCAATTCTTTATTTGTTGAAAGTTCATCTTCCTAGTTGAAAAATTCATAATTTTAGTTAAAGATTCATCTTTTTCGTTAAAAAATTTACTATTTTTTTGAAAATGCTTTTTTTCGAAAATTCAACTATGAAATTTTTGGTAGGAAATTAATTTTTTTAACTAAAGTTTGATCTTCTTAAGTTTAAAATCGAATTAATTGTTTAAACATTCATGGAGTCTGTTAAAAATTCGTCTTTTTTAGTAGAAAATTAATCTTCTTGTTTGAACATTCATCTTGCTGATTTAGGATTCAACCATTTTTTTGACAATTCTTCTTTTTCAAAATTAATTTAATGAAGTGAAAATTTAAATTTCCATTTTTGGTTAAAAATTAATTGATATTTTTAGTTAAAATTTGTTTTGGTAGAAAACTTATCGATTTTTTTAATTGCACTTTTTTAAGTTGAAAATTATTTTTTTAACTAAAAACTGAATTATTCTATTTTTCGTTAAATATTAAGTTCACAATTGAAGCTTCATCTGTTTCGGTTTAAAACAAAGCTTTTTGATTGATAATTCAACTATTTTTTTCAAATTTATATTTTCTTTTAATTAATTTCTATAATGGTAAAAGCTAGTCATATTACTTTGGGTTAAAAAATGATATTTATTAGATAAAAATTATATATTTGTTTGAAACTTTCTAGATTTTGTAGAAGAGTAATATTCTTGATTGAAAATTAATATTGTTTATTAAGGATACAGTTATTTAAAAAAATCCTTTTGAGTTTGATATTTTAGATTGAAAATTGACATTTTTTACTTAATAATTAAATTAAAAAAATGTTTGTTTTTATAGAAAATTAATCCTCTTGGTTTAAAACCGATATTTTCTCGTTCAAAATTGAACTATTTGGAAACAAGTTTATCTATTTTGATACAGTCTTTAGAAATTCAGAATTTTGTTGAAAATTCATCATTTTTGGTGGAAAAATAAACTTCTTAATTGAAATTTCATCTTTTTTTCGAGAACTCTATTATTTTGTTAAGAAATTCCTTTTTTGGTGAAAAATTAATTTATTTAAGAAAAAAATCGAGTCTACCATTTTTGATAGAAAAATGATACTTAATAATTTAATTTTATAAAACCATCTTCTTAAGATAGGGAATTAATCTTCTCGGTTGAAAATTCATCTTCTTCATTGAGGGTTCAATTACTTTATTGAAAATTCCTTCATAGCTAGTCAAGAATTAATTTATGTAAAATAAAAGGGGATTATATCATTTTTGGTAGAAGATTGATATTTAAAATTAAAAATTGATCTTTTTTAGTCAAAAATCAAACCATTTGATGAAAATGCACGTATTTTGATAAGAATTCGTGTTTTTAGTAGGAAATTAGACATCTTGGTTGAACATTTATCTTTGTGATTAAGAACAAAACTATTAAGTTGCACATTCTTTTTTTTTGCTAAAAATTAAATTATTTAACTAAAAATTTAACTATCTCACTTTCGGTGAAACATTGAAATTTTGAATTACAGATTGATATTTTTGTATTGAAAATTGTAGTTATTTGTTTCAAACATCGTCTTTTTACATTCTCATCATTTATGATTCAAAAAGTATTAGAACTGTCGAAAATTTGACATTTTGACAATTTGACATTTTTTATAAAAATTCAAAAAGTGAGCGCATTCTGAAAATTTTTGAGACTACTTTTTTCTGAATTCAAAAATTCTATGTACGGATATTTATAGTATTAAAATGGACCATTAATTTATCCTATTGACTTTTGTCGATAAAAAAAATTCCCAGAGTTATAGCATTTTCAAAATTTTTTGAAACAACCGACATTCAAAATTTTAAGCCAAACAACGCAAGATATGGAAAAATGAAAAGAGAAGAAAAACATTGCTTTTTAAAATCTATATAAGACTGTGATAACAAATTTTGGGATTTTTTAAGAAAATCAAAATTTCAAATTTTGATTGACCAAAAAATAATGAAAAATAAAAAAATTCCATTTTGTGGTCAACCTATGTAGAATGCGAAAAATGATGAATTGATAAAAATTGTGATCCCCAAAAAAAATCTACAAATTATTTAATAATCACTTCTTGATTAGCGGCGTACTTTTCGTTTTATTCGTGAAAAATAACATTGAAATTAAAAAAAATAAATAAAAAGTATCTGGAAAAACGACTCAAGTTAAGAAGAAAAATTATTAAACTAAAATTTTCCACCTAAAACATATATAAAAATTTGTTATCTATTAATTTTGATAAGACGCGTATTTTTTCTTTTCATCATAAAAATGACATTGAAAATAAAAGTAAAAAATTTTTGTCAGTCTTTATAACCTATAACAAAATTACGTGAGATCAACAGTTCTCATATGAAAACTCAAAAGGTAAACTCAAAAAACACAAAATGTCCAAAAATAGTCAAATTTCGAAAAAATAAAACATGTGCTAGGTTTGATCGATAAATGTAGTCCTTATTCCCTCAAACAAAATTAGGTGAGATCAACAGTTTTCATATTAAAACTCAAAATGTAAACTCAAAAAACACAAAATGTCCAAAAATAGTCAAATTTGGAAAAAAATAAAACTTGTGCTAGGTTGTGTTCGATAAATGCAGTCTTTATTCCCTCTAACAAAATTACGTAAGATCAACAGTTCTCATATTAAAACTCAAAAGGTAAACTCAAAAAACATAGAGGGTGTAAAAATAACTAAATTTCGAAAAAATAAAACTTGTGCTGAGTTGTGCTCGACAAATGCAGTCTTTATTTCCTTCAACAAAATTACGTGAGATCAACCGTTATCATAGGAAAACTCTAAATCTACCTGAAACTCAAAAAACACAAAATTTCCAAAAATAGTCAAATTTCGAAATTTTACATTTTTTGTGTTTAAGGAACATTTTGAGTTTTCGTATGAGAACTGTTGATCTCACGTAATTTTGTTAGAGGGAATAAAGACTGTATTTGTCGAGCACGACTCAGCACAAGCTTTATTTTTTCGAAATTTGAATATTCTTGGATATTTTATATTTTTTGAGTTTAGATTATGAGTTTTCGTATGAGAATTTTTAATCTCACGTAATTTTGTTAGAGGGAAGAAAAACTGCATTTATCGAGCACAATCTAGCACAAGTTTAATTTTTTCGAAATGTTAAAAAATAATACATATATATATATTTTTTAAACATTAGGTTTTTGGGATTTTTATTTCTTGCACAAAATTGTGTGTACTTCGAGCCACCTAGCGCAACCTTTCTTTTTACTCTAGTAAGAAGTTGCGTATCTAGCAAAAAAAAAACGTTTTTCAAAAATTGTACCCGTAATTTTTTATTTTTCAAAAAACCACTCACGGCGTACATGAGCACAAGTCTAGCACAATTTAACATATCATTAATTTTTCACAAAAAATAAGTTTGCAGATCTAACTTCCGGGACATCAAAAGGTGCAAAAGCGAATTTTAGAAAAAAGTTGTTCGCCTAAAAGAAAGAAAATTTGTTATAAATCACAACATTCAAATTTTGAAACAAACGACGCAAAATACGAAAGAAAGTCTTGACGAGAAATCTTAGATTTAAAAAAAAACCTGCACAATTTTTCTTAATATAGGACTAATAATTTTCTTTGTATTTCTCAAAAGTAGTATGCAGAAGATCGAAATTTAAAATCTTAAGTCAGTATACAACGCAAAATATGGGGAAAAGTTTTTGGAGGATTGTTTATCGTTCTTAATTAGTTTATTAATCTAAATTGGTGTGAACAAATAAAAAATTCCAATATTACATCAAAAGAAGCTAGATACGTGAAAAGGTAAAAAAAACTTGTAGGATATGTGGTTTTATTCATAAAAAATAATATCAAAACAAAAAACCTGTTTTTAATATAACAACGCGAGATAGAGAAAAATATCTCAAGCAAGGATTGCATTTTTTCATAACATTCTCAACATTTATGATTGAGAAAGTATTAAAATGGACAGAAATTTCACTCCTCATTTTTTCAACGGATCTCCAGGTTTTAATACACCCTGAAATCTGAATCCGAAAATCAAGTTTTGGCGATTGCGTGTGCCTGTCTGTCCGTCTGTCCGTCCGTCTGTCCGTCCGTAAACACGATAACTCTCGAAAAAATGAACGGATCAAATCCATTTTTGGTACACTTTTTTATGTCCTAAAAGAAAGAACGAGTTCGTTAGCCAGACATTTTTTTATAAAAATTCAAAAATTGAGCGCATTTTGAATGTTTTTGAGACCACTTTTTTCTGATTAAAAAAATTCTATGTATGGATATTTATAGTATTGAAAAGGACAAACAATTTATCCTTACGACTTTTTCCGATGTAAAAAAAATTCTCAGAGTTATAACATTTTCAACATTTTTTAAATCAACCAAAAATCAAAATATTAAGCCGAAAAACGCACGATATGAAAAAAAGTCAGGAGAAGAAAAACATTTATTTTTGAAAGCCTTACAAGATTATCATAACAAATTTTTGCATTTTCTTGAAAAATCGAAAATTCAAATTTTGATTGCACAAAAAATAATGAAAAATAAAAAATTCCATTTAGTGGACAAACTATGTAGGATACAAAAAAGGATGAATTAACAAAAATGGTTATCCGAAACAAGATCCACAATTTCGTTATAAATTACTTTTCGGTAGAGCGCGTACTATTGTTATATTCATGAAAAATTACATTGAAAATAAAAAAATAAAATAAAAAGTGTGGGAAAACGACGAAAGTTACAAGAGAAAAAAAGATTCAACAAAACCTGTTTACAAATGTCTGTCGGAAATCGAGCGCGCAGCGCGATTGTCACGATGAGAATGTGTACGTCAAAGCCTACAGAGCTTTGAGAATCTTAATCTTTGACTATACTCAAGTAGAAAAGTCAGAATATGAAGACGCCCATAAATACTGGCATCTGAAAGAGATCTTTTTGATAAAGTTGTATTAAAGCATTCCAAATCCAAAAAATAAATATTCGAGCGCGAAGAGCGAGGTTCATCCGTCGCGCCTCCTAGGCGCGCTCAAACTTGCGAGCCGCGTGTGCAGCGCGCGACAACATTGTGCCCGCAATGAGGGCAGATTTTTTTATATAAAATTAATCTTCTTGGTTTAAAATTCACGTGTTTGTTTGAAACTTCAACTATGTATTACAAAATTTTTTTATTGGAAATTCTTCTTTTTGCTAGAAAATTAATTTTCTATGTTAAAATCTTATCTTGTTTAACATAGATGTCCAAATTCGATTTTTTATTGTCTTATACGGGGAAAGAATCTTGCATAATTTACTATAAAAAAATGTTTATTGCTGAGAGATTCTGCTAAATAATGTATAGAACCTGCATGATTTTAAGTGAATTGTATCTTATTCTAAATACTTTTTATGATATTGTTCTTGGATTGAAAATGAATTTAGTTAAAAACAGTTTACATCTGTATAAGATTTCTTACAATTTATAATAATAATTTTTGTACAAACAGATTATTTGCAAAATAACAAAAAAGGAATAAAATAATAGAAAATGTAATTTGATTACGTATACGTCACTGAAAAAATAATTTGTAAACAACTTTTTCGATTGAAAATTGTTTCATTAAATAAAAAATTGATGACAAAACTTTTTCGACTACATTGACATTGTTTTCTCATCAACTGTCCTTCTTTAAAATAAAATAATGTTTTAAGATTATTGCAAGATTTATCAATAGTTCGCAATAAAATTTAACAAAATTTAAATTGAAAAATAAGTAATTATTATTTTTTATAAGTTCACAACTAAGATATTAATCAAAAATAATGCTTCCAATTGTAACACTGCGTACCTACAAGATATTGTGTAATTTTTACAGATTTAATAAAACTCACTGATGAAGGCACCAATGTGTGCTGAAACGTTTAAAACAATTAGTTTCAATTCACCTAACCTTAAGGCCAACAACTTACATCAACGATTTCAACAAAATTCTGTTATTTATTTAAAAAATATCTTTGACATAAAATTAATCTTTGTGATTGAAAACTCATTTTTTAATCAAAACTTCTACTGTTTGTTGTCAAATTCATCTGTTTTAGTTAAAATTTGAATTAATCTGTAGCAAATTTAATTTTTTTGATTGAATATTAACTTTTATAAACTAAAAATTGCATTATTCTATTTTTACATAAAATTTTTTATTTTCTATTGAACCTTGATTTTTTTTAGTTGAAAATGGAATTATTTGTTTGAAAATTGATGTATTTTTTTTTAAATTTGTGATTTTTGTTAGAAATATCAAACTATTTCCTTGAAAATTCGCCTTTTAAATTGAGAATTCAACTATTTCGTTGAAAGTTCCTTAATAGTTAGTCACAAATTTATTCATGTAAGATAAAATTGGATTATACCATTTTTTGTAGAGAATTGATATTTGAAGTTAAATATTGTTCTTTTGTAGTTGAAAATCCAACCATTTGTTTGAAAATGCACACATTTCGATAAAAATTCGTTATTTTGGTAGTAAATTAGTCTTCTTGTTTGAAAATTCATCTTTGTGATTAAGAACAAAACTATTAAGTTGCACATGCCGTTTTTTGTTGAAAATTAAATTCTCTGACTAAAAATTTAAATATCCCTTTTTGGTGGAAAACTGAAATTTGTAATTAAAAATTGATGTTTTTGGGTTGAAAATTCAATTATTTGTATCAAACATCGTCTTTTTTATATAAAATTAATCTTCTTGGTTAAAAATACATCTGTCTGCTTTAAATTCCAACTATGTTACATCAAAGGCTTCTATTTTAGTGAAATTTCAATTCATTTGTTGAAATTTAATTGTTTGTTGTTGAATATCAATTCTTTTAACTTAAAAGAAATTATCCTATTTTCGGTTTCATATATTTATATTTTTAATTAAAAATGTATCTTTTTTAGTTGAAAACTGATCTTTTGATTATGGTTCATCTATTTTATTAAAAATTGATTAAAAATTCAACTGCACAATTTCAGGATGAAAAATCATATTCTTTATTAAAAATTAATTTTTTCATTTTAAAATTCGTCTTTTTGGTGGAAAATTATTTTTCTTTGTTAAAATCTTATCTTGTTTATTGAGGATTCAACTATTTTCTTTATTTTTTGTTTTGTTTGTCAAATCTTAATATCATTAAGCGACATTTTAGTTATATCATTGTTGGTTGAAAACTAATAGTTTTTTATAGAGAATTAATGTTATGGGTAAAAAATTATTCTGTTTTTTATTATTATTAATATATAGATGTCCGAATTCGATTTTTTTTGTCTTAGATCGGAAAAAAACGTCTCGCATAATTAATCTTAATCAGTCTCGGCATGTGAAAAGCATATCAAAAAAGGAAAAGAAAAAAGTAACCTATTGATAACAATAGAAAGTCGAGACGTAAGCCAACTTTGAACAACATATGGTAGTCAAGGAAGCATGGCTGTCACAACAGCTTAGAAATACAATACACATAGTAGCCCTGTATTCACACAGTCAATTGTATCTCAATGACGTTGACACGGCCTTGCTTCCTCGAATTTTGTACGTTCAACGGAGTCGCCTTGCTTCTTGAGTTAATTTTGTCATCGGGAGGATAATTTTTCTCTGCCACTTATATTACTGTGCCTACGAGAGACCAAAACTGATTAGAGTCCAGAAAATTCAAAATTATATATCTTGCGTAAGAGTTATTTTATCATAAATTTCATTATTGAACTGCACTCGCATCACAAAACTGCGCACGTAGAGCCATGCAACCACATTCCATCTTTATTCCTTTTAAAGATAAAGTATTTGTAAATATATCACAACAAAAGCTAAATTATGGAATATTTTAGATTTTGAGAAATTATTTGCATTCAAGAAGATTAAAAGAATAACTGGAAATTTTTGTTGATTTTTTCTAACCTTTACCTCGTTCTGGGAACAGGTGAAGCTTGACGCTTGAAGAACGGGCCCGGAAAAACCCGTTTAAAAAGGAATTGTTTTCCCTGCAACTATTGACCAAAATTTGTAATTCGCCGAGCGAATTGCAATCAAAAGAAGTAACGAGCCCCAACTTTTGCCTCCGACTTTAGCTAATATTTGGATGCTATTCTATATAGTTTTTTTATAGGAATATACAGTAGGCTGAACTGATTCTTCACGGTGCGTGCAGAAAAATTAAAATGAAAGTCAAACCTTATCATGCTGATAGTACTGTGTGGCGAAAATGGATATGTGATTGCACCAATCCATGTATTTTTATACCGATTTAATCCCTGATACTCTGCGCTTGAATATGCTGTCGCTATTCTGTTAAATGGATACAGATTTTTAACAAGGCACATTTTAACTATTAACGGCTAATTCGATCCATATTTTCCAGACGTTGCCGGAAAACCATCAGACACAGACTCATTACTAGTTACTGGAGGAGTGATGGCAGGATCATTAGCAGCATTAGCAGCAGTACAGCATTACAAGCGAAAAAACATAGCAAAAGAATATAGAATGCCTCCGCATAAACCATATCATATACGTTATTAAATACATCACGGTGAATATCCGACGAAGGCATGAAAAAGTTGAACTTAAATAACCTGCCCATCAATCAAAATGGCTGTGTATCAGAAATACCGCCATGTGCACCTAAGCATCAAAATCAACATAAAAATAAACATAATAAATATAATAAATATATATATTTTTAAATAATTTAGAAATTATACTGAAATTAAAATACAATGTATAACTTTCGTATTCGTGATTATTCTTATACGGCCTTTAAAGTCAAATTTGTAACCGATGTCAATGCTTTAATATTTCCGAAAAATAAATAAATTGTATACAGACAATTGAATTTTATTTATGTTCCCATATATTTTCGTCATCTATTTTCGTCTGAAAAATATGGGTCAAATTAACCATTAATTGTTTGAATGTGCCTTGTTAAAAATCTATCTCCATTTAACACAATAGCGACAGCATCTTCAAGCGCAGAGCAACACGGATTAAATCGATATAAAAATACATTGATTGGCGCAATCACCTATCCATTGACACAATATAGTACTATCAACAGGATAAGATTTATCTCTCATCACATTTTTCCTGCACGCACCCTGAAGAATCAGATTAGCCTACTATATATTCCTATGAAAAACTATATAGAATAGCATCCAAATATTAGTTAAAGTTGTAGGCAAGAGTCGAGGCTCTTCAATTCTTTTGATTGCAATTCGCTCGGCGAAAATCTCGGAATTGTTTAATAGAAAGAATCTGAAAGCCTGAAGTCTTCGGAATATAATAATGTGATCACTTTAATCCTAACAATTTTTATCATAAGTTGTAGGGATAACAATTTTTTTTAACGGGGTTTTCCGGCCCCGTTCTTCAAGCGTCAAGTTTCACCTGTTCTCAGAACGAGGTAAAGTTTAGAAAAAATCTGCAAGAATTTCCAAATATTCTTTTAAGCTTCTTTAAAGCAAATCATTTTTCAAAATTTAAAATATTCAATGATTCAGCTTTTGCTGTGATTTATTTACAAATACTTTGTCTTTAAAAGAAATAAGGATGGAAGTGGTTGCATGGCTCCACTTTCGTACTCTTGTGATGCGAGTGCAGTTCAATAATGAAATTTGTGATAAAATAACTCTTGCGCAAGATATATCATTTTGAATTTTCTTGACTTTAATCATTTTTGGTCTCTAGTAGGCACAGCAAGATAAGTGGTAGAAAAAATTATCCTTCCAATGAAAAAATTTACTCAAGAAGCAGGGCGACTCCGCTGAACATACAAGATTCGAGAAAGCAAGGTCGTAATAACGTCATGGAGATAACTTTGAGGCTGTTAAGGCAGCCATGCTTCCTTAACTCTCATCTGTTTACCAACGTTGGCTTCCTTCTTGACTTACTATTGTCATCAATAGGTTACTTTTTTTCTTGCCGTTTTTTGCTATGCTTTTCATGTATCAAGACTGATTAAGTTTAGGGATATTCAAGATGATATTTCTTGCTTAAGAGTTACTTTATCATGAATTTAATTAATGAACTGCACGCGCATTACAAAACTTCATATGTTGAGACATAATCTATCTTCATTTGTTCTCAAAATAAAGAATTAGTGAATAAATCCTGTAAAACATAAATTTCTGAATATTTTAGAATTCGGAAAGACGTATCGCATTTAAGAATGTTAGGAGAATATTTGGGAATTTCATTAGATTTTTTCTAACATTGTCCGCATTCTGGGAATTCGCAACAGTCGACTTTAAAAAAAGAAGGCCAAAAAATCCTATTTTTGAGATGTTTTGCCCTATAACTATCAACAAAAACTGTTTAAGAGAAAATTAAGTAGATCGCTAAATTCGCAATACTTTAAGATTTTAGATTCTGTTTATCAAATAATTCAGAATTTTGTTTGCTAGTTGCAATCAATAGAAATGCTCGATTTTTGTCCTCGACTTCAGATATATATATATATATGTAAATGTATGGTTATGAAAATCCACTCAAAAGAAATTGTATTACACACTGAGAGACTTTTTTTTTAGATTAAATGATAAAAATGAATGAGAATGCAGTATAATATCTTTTGAAAGTTGGGAAAACAGAGTTTACGTACAAAAAATTAATATAGCGGTTTGCAGCCATAAAAAATAATATTTTTGCTTGAACAAATGGAAACGATGTTGTATTGACTCTTATAAAATTTGCGAGAATTTAAAATTCACTATATCAAAGTTGACAAGCGAATCTAAAACGATAGTCATAAATTTTATTTGAAAGAGCGAAAACATCTTTTGAAGTTGACAGGTCAGTATGACAAATATCTGGGCTCTGCATCACGAGTGATTTGTTGCTTCAGATATTTTGTTGATATATGGGTGAAACATTTGATCACTTTCAATGATTAAATTGATTTTTTATAAAATAGGCTTTTTAACGGAATTGATAATATTCTTGTACGAAAAACATTATCTGATTGAATATCTCAGTAACTCATTGTAATAAACTTGAATGTATTTAGATGTAGTATGTTACAAGTTGAACCCTATGAATTAAATCTTATTACCTTAACGTATAAATTGCAGGATAAAGAATTCCTAATGTTTTAAATCCCATAGTAAAGGAATAAATTGAAAATATAAAGAGTTAACTTATATTTGAAATTTTGAGAATGATAAACTTTCGGCTCGATCAGAAAAGGGCGGGAACAATCGAGGAGCATTCTCAAACGAAACTATATCAAGAATCAAGAATAATGATTTCATAGTTTGCTGTGCATTTCAGATTTCTGTCAACATCATATTGACAATATTGATTTCTAAACTAGGTTTTTCATAAGAAAATTTTACGTCCAAAAAGATAGTTTTTAATTTTTTAGAGTGACATTCAGAAGTTATAGGGTAAATGTTGAAAAATCTCACAGAAGCTGTTTTCTTTGAATTTTTGAGGATTTATGGGCGAAGAAATTTTTGGGTGGGCTTTGAAGCCAACGAACTTGACCACCTTGAACTTGAGGCAAGGGGACTCACGTTAGATAAGCACCTCAAACATTTGTTTGCCCATAAATCCTCAGAAGTTCATAAAAAAAAATAGTTTTAGCATTTAACCTGGACCTTCTAAATGAAACTCTAACAAATTAAAAACTATATTTTAGGAAGTAAAATGTTTTGCTTTTTCATATTCGGTGTCGAGAATGGGGGTTCTTATTTAGAAAATTGACTTTGACCTTTAAATGATTAAATTTTGTTGCATATCAAATCTCAGCGATCTCAAAATGAGAATTTCAAGTCTAAAATAAATTTGCGCTATCCGCTATTTGATCTTAACAAATAGAAATAAAAAAATGAACTATTCCAAGGTTGCGTTATTGTTTTCTTTTTACCACTAAATAGGCAGTCGGTTAAACTATTTTAAAAACCGCATATCATAACGAAAGCACAGTTGTAAATAAATTAAAAATGTTGGCTTGTATAGTAGCGGATGATGATTAAAAATATATTGTTATCCTTCATATCCTTGATTTGTCACTTTAATTAAAATGCGCCTAATTGTGATTGGTGTTTTGCATAAGCCCAATGGCATTCCATTATGATTTCGTTGTCTCATATTCCAATTGTTGTAATGCCACTGCGAATGATTGAAAAATTTATTTTAATTTGAGGAAAATTTGTACGTTTCGTTATATACATATACATCAAAAATTCAAATATTACAGCCATCAAAAGAAGTTATGAGCCCCAACTTTTCCTCCGAATTTAGCTAATATTTGGATGTTTTTCTATATGGTTTTTATAGGAATATACAGTAGGCTGAACTGATTTTTCACGGTGCGTGCAGAAAAATTAAAATGAGAGTCATATCTTATCACGTTGATAGTACTGTGTTGTGAAAATGGATATGTGATTGCACCAATCCATGTATTTTTATACCGATTTAATCCCTGATACTCTTGATAGCGCTTGAAGATGCTGTCGCTATTCTGTTAAATGGAAACAGCTTTTTAAAAGTTAAATTTTAACAATTAATGGTAGATTCGATCTATATTTTCCAGACGTTGCCGGAAACCCATCAGACACAGCAGGAGCAATGCATTACTCACGCAAAATATAGCAAAAGAATATGGGATTCATCCGCATAAATCATATCATCAACATCATTATTTACATCATGGTGAATATCCGACAAAGAATGGAAAAGTTGAAAAACTTAAATAACCTACCCATGAATAAAAATTGCTGTGCATTTCATTATGAAATGAAAATACGAAGTTTAACTTTTGTGTTCGATATGTATTCCTATCCTGTCTTTAAAGTCAAATTTATTAGATGATGTCAATGCTGTAATATTTCTGTAAAATAAAAAAATTGTATACGGAAAATTCATTTTCATTTAAGTTCTCATATATTTATGGATTTAGTACATCACCTAATACAAAATATATATTTTTTCTTTAAATCATCAATAGGTCTTTCAAAACTGTTAAGAATGTCAATATTCGTTAAATATCGAGACTTTAATTGTTCAAAACAATTTTTTAAACGTAATGATAAAACTGCCTACAGCAAATATATTTATTATATTTATTATGTTCATTTTTATGTTGATTTTGATGCTCAGATGCACATGGTGGTATTTCTGATGCACAGCTATTTATTGATGGGTAGGTTATTTAAGTTTTTCAACTTTTCCATTCTTTGTCAGATATTCAACATGATGTATATAATAATGTTGATGATATGGTTTATGCGGATGAATCCCATATTCTTTTGCTATGTTTTCACGTGAGTAATTCACTACTGCCGCCAATGCTCTAAATCCTCCTGCCATCAATCCTCCTTCAACTAGCAATGTGTCTGTGTCTGATGGGTTTCCGACAACATCTGAAAAATATGGATCAAATTAACCATAAATTGTACAAGTGTGCCTTATTAAAAGGCTGTCTCCATTGAACAGAATAGCGACAGCATCTTTAAGCGCAGTGTAACACGGATTAAATCGGTATAAAAATATATTGATTGTTCCAATCACTGATCCATTGACACAACACAGTACTATCAACGTAATAAGATTTTTCTCTCACTATATCTTTTCTGCACATACCGTGAAGAATCAGATTAGCTTACTGTATATTCGTTTAAAAAACTATACAAAATAGCAGCCGAATGTTAGCTGAAGTCGGAGGCAAAAGTCGGTGCTCGTCACTTCTTTTGATTGCAACTCGCTCGGCAAAAATCTTTGAATTTTTTAATAGAATGAAGCTGAAAGCCCGAAGTCTTCGGAATATAATGATGTGATCACTTTAATCCTGACCATTCTTGTCAATAGTTACATGGAGAACTATTTTTTTTTTAAACGGAGATTTCCGGCCCCGTTCATCAAGCGTCAAGTTTCACCTGTTCTCAGAACGAGGTAAAGTTTAGAAAAAATCTGCAAGAATTCCCAAATATTCTTTTAAGCTTCTTTAAAGCAAATCATTTTTCAAAATTTAAAATATTCAATGATTCAGCTTTTGCTGTGATTTATTTACAAATACTTTGTCTTTAAAAGAAATAAGGATGGAAGTGGTTGCATGGCTCCACTTTCGTAGTTTTGTGATGCGAGTGCAGTTCAATAATGAAATTTGTGATAAAATAACTCTTGCGCAAGATATATCATTTTGAATTTTCTTGACTTTAATCAGTTTTGTCCCTGGTAGGCACATCAAGATAACTGCCGTGCAAGTTAAAAAGACACCTAAGTCACATTTTTGGCGAAAATGAGATTTTCGCACCAATCGATTCGCAAAAAAATACTGCGACTTTAATTTGTAATTCGCTGTAGGAGTAAACCACAAGTCACTAAAAAGTTGTATTTGGCCTCTAAATGACAGGTATGGCGTATGGAAATATATTTAAGAAATACCGCGGGTCGACTCGAGGTCTTTTTAACTCATAAAATCCTCGAGGCTCCATCTTAATATATAATAAGGTCGAGTGCACATTAACTAGTTTTTCTGCTTATGTAGAATATTTGAGCTTCGTGTCTATTTACACGTCAAGAAAGCCGTGTCTCTTTAGTTCGAAATCAAGTAGAGAGAACGAACAGTCTTAGGTGTTTTCTTCGCTTGTACGCCATTGCAGTGGTCGAGATATTTTTTACTATCAGCAACCGCATGTCGATTTTTCTATAGCAAAAAAACAAAAATGAAATTTTTTTACATAATAAGACAAATATTTATCAATTTGTATGAATGACATTGAATCATTTATACAAAGTCAATTCCATAATAATGTTCCGAGACAAAATCTGTCTCGTTGATTTTCTCCGTTCGAAGTTGAACAGACATAAGTGTCTTTTTAACTTGT
This sequence comes from Belonocnema kinseyi, assembly GCF_010883055.1. Lineage (NCBI taxonomy): Eukaryota > Metazoa > Arthropoda > Insecta > Hymenoptera > Cynipidae > Belonocnema > Belonocnema kinseyi. Next base: position 40,749,510 of record NC_046664.1, on the reverse strand, counting down.
ACGGCAGATAAGTGCTAGAAAAAAATTATCCTCTCGATGACAAAATTAACTCAAGAATCAAGGCGACTCCGTCGAACATAAAAGATTGCTTTCTATCTTCATTTGTTCTCAATATGAAGTATTTGTGAATAAATCTTGTGAAAAATCAATTACTGAATATTTCATAATTTGGAAACACGTATCGCATTTAAGAATGTTGAAAGAATATCTGGGAATTTCATCAGATTTTTTTTAACATTGACTTTTCTGGGAATATGTAACAGTCGACTTCAAAAAAAGAAGGCCAAAAAATCTTATGTTTTAGATGTTTTGCCCTATCACTATCAACAAAATCTGTTTAAGATCAAAGTAAGTAGATCGCTGAATTGGGAATAATTCAAGATTTTAGATTCTATTTATAAAATAATTCAGGAACTTTTTGCTATAAGCAAACAAAAGAAGTGCTCGACTTTTGTCTTTGACTTTAGATAGATGTATTAATAAAAATTTATATTCATAAAAATCTCCCAACAGAAAAATTGTCTTACACACTGAGAGACTTTTTGTCAGAATAAATGATTAAAATGAATGAGAATTTAGTATAATATCGTTTCAAAATAGGAAAAACAGAGTTTGCATATAAATCAAAGTTTACAAGCGAATTCAAAACGACAGTCATAAATTTTATTTGAAGGAGCGAAAACATCTTTAGAGTTGACAGGTCAGTATGACAAATATCTGGGCTCTGCTTCACGAGTGATTTGTTGCTTCAGACATTTTGTTAATATATAGGTTAAACATTTAATCGCTTTCAATGATTAAATTGATTTTTTATGAAATACACTTTTTTAACGGAACTGATAATATTCTTGTATGAATAACATTATCTAAATGAATATTTCAGTAACTCATTATAATAAACTTGAGTGTATTAGATGCAGTATTTTATAAGTAGTACTCAATTAATTAAATCTCATTACATTAGTGTATGAATTCCGTGATAAAGAATTCCTAATGTTTTAAATCCCATAGTGCATGGATGCATTTAAAATAGAAAGAGTAAACTTTTATTTAAAATATTGCGAATCATAACCTCTCGGCTCGATCGGAAAATGGCAGAAACAATCGAGGAGCGTTTCAGATCTCTGCCAACTTCATATTTATCTTGAGGCAAGGGGACTTACGGTAGATAAGCAACCCAAACATTTGTTTGCCCATTCTGACAAATTAAAAACTAGATTTCCGGGGCTAAATGTTTTTTTTTCCGAATCCGATGTCAAAAAAGGGGTTCTAATTTAAAAAATTGGCTTTGACCTTTAAATGACATCAAAAAGTGACCCCTAAGGTACCAATTATCAGTGTAGTCAGAGGCCAAACAAATTTCTTCGTATCAGGCTTACCACCAGAGATATTTGCATGCGACAATTAAAATGGCCCATTCGATATATTAGAGTAGCTTTCAAAAAATATGTTTTTATTTTTTCAGCAGTCGTATCGCAGTTGTTTGTTTCTCTGCACAAAAAAAAGCTGGTACTAAATTTTGTTGTAGTTCAAATGTCAATGATCTCAAAATGATGATTTCATGTCTGACATAACTTTGCGCTATGCGCTATTTGATACAAACAAATAGTAATAAACAAATGGACCATTCCAAGGTTTCGTTATTGTTTTTTTTGCCACTAAAAAGGCAGTGAGTTTAATTATTTTAATAACCGCATATCATAACATTAGTATAATGTCATT
>NC_046664.1:40745932-40747688 GCF_010883055.1 Belonocnema kinseyi | reverse complement strand
TACGAAAGTTTTGTAATACAGCCGAACCTTTTATAGTTTTCCGAAGTAGTTTCCATCGCAGTGAATACACTTTACCAGACGTCCAAACCAGTCATCGAACCAACCCTGCCACTTTTCTTCTGAAATTTCTGCACACGCTTGGTCTCATGCCGTCAAACGGTCAGTTTCGTTAGTAAATCGACGCCCTTTTAGTTGTTTTTTTTACTTCCGGAAACAAATCAAAGTCACAAGGAGCAAGATCTGGACTGTAAGGAGAGTCGTCTAGAATAGTCACTTCAGATTTGACCAAAAAAGCTACTGTGACCTTCGCTCTGTGAGCCGGTGCATTGTCGTGGTGGAATAGCCAGGTGCTGAGTCGATATTTCGGCCTGATGTTTTTGAGTCGGTTTATGACTTTAGGTAAACATACCTGAGTGTATCAGGTAGAGGTGACTGTACGCTGGTTTTTCAGTACGACCCTATCCACAATGCCGCGTTTCCCAAAGAATACTGCAATCATTCTTTTGTTTACAGATCGAGACTTCCGCACCTTCACTGGAGCGTCCTCATCCTCAAACAGCCAGATCTTGGTTTGTGATTTTGTTCAAATGTCGCCATAATACAGCCAGGTTTCGTCGCCTGTTATGATACTATTTATATCCCGGGAAGATCCCGATTCAAATCTTTTTAGCATTTTTTGGCATCACTTCACTCTCACTGCCATTTGCTCCTCAGTCAAAGCATGTAGTACCCATAGAGTATAAACCTCCCTAATATGTAAATGTTAATACAGAATTCGATGGACTGCTGGTGCACTAATGTGTAGCAAATGCTCTATCTGCCGGTATGTGATTTTTCTATTATCATTCAGTAGATTATTCTCAGACCCAATGTTTTCCGATGTCACTACTTCCGGCGGTCGACCTGAGCGCGAGTCATCCGCGAGACCGAAATTTCCCCTTTCGAACCATTTGTACCATCGGAAAATTGTTGTGCATTGCGGAAAATCCTTACCCAATACTGGAGATATTTCTTTAAAACTTAGGTATACACTAAACCGCGAGAAAATTTCTATCGAATTATCGCACGATATTATTCGTTTGTTCACAACGCCATTACTCAATCGTTCCGGGCTGCGTGCTTAGACTGTACTGAGACCTGAGTCAACAGGTTTCCTCTTCCTACTTAATTTTTGACGCTTTTTCTAATGACGCAATGGTCATCTCCCTTCTTTCAATAGGTTTCACGTATTGAAAAACTTTCATAGCGCCCTACGTATATTTAAAAATATTTATACTAATAAAAATCCCCTACAAAAAATTTTATAACACACTAAGAAACTTTTTCTTTGAATAAATGATAAAAATGAATTAAAATTCAATATAATATCGTTTCAAAATAGGGAAAACAGAGTTTTCGTACAACAAATTAATATAGCGATTCGCAGCCGTCAAAAATAATATTTTTGATTGAACAACTGGAAGGGATGTTGTATTAACTCTTATAAAACTTGCAAAAGTTTAAAATTCACTATATCAAAGTTGACCAGCGAATTTAAAACGATAGTCATACATTTTATTTGAAGGAGCGAAAACATCTTTTTAAGTTGACAGGTCAGTATGACAAATATCTGGGCTCTGCTTTACGAGTGATTTTCTGTTACAGACATTTTGTTAATATATACCAGGTGTATACATATGAAACCGGTATTGCCATCTAGCGGCCAGTAGGCACACTTGTAGGCACTGTCGGAACTTACCATTTGTGCTAATTGGCG
>NC_046664.1:40743363-40745832 GCF_010883055.1 Belonocnema kinseyi | reverse complement strand
ATTTTCATTTGTATTACACTTGTTTTACGATGATACTGAAAATGTTATTTGTTTTTACGTACTTCTAGCGGTTTAGCAGATCCTTCTAAAAAGTTACAATTTTTTTCTGAAGGAAATTTTTCAGGATTATACTCGTTCAGACACACAGATATTAAATTTTCAATTAAAAAACAAACTTTTTCAATATTAACAAAAGATATTTCGGGTATCACTCGTGTAAAAAACTACGAATTTTGCCGACGTTTCGTGTGCACGAGTGAAACCTGAAATACCTTTTGTTATCAAAAAGAATCATCGTGGAAGCATTAAATCTATTAAACTTATTTAATAATTGCAAATTTTTCATTCATTTATTTTAATGTCATTTATCAGCTGAAAAAGTTTCGACCATCTCAGCCAAGACAAGGCTGTCATGGAGACGAACTCAAGACATGACCAATTCGAACTCGAGTTGAAGCATTTTTACACGGGATTCCATAAAAATCAAATAAAATTAACTGATCTCTGATCTAGTCAGCATAACCAAAATTAATAATAATAAATTTGATTGAATTGAAATAAAGTTCCATCCATCACACTATATTCTAGCTTATTCTTAGCAGTGCAAGAATATAAAATTATTTTTAATTAAATAGTAAAATATAATTTAATTGTATCATTTTAGATCAATTTCATTCAAGATTTAGTTTATATTATGTGGTCTTAAATGAATTTTTGCCTATATTAATTTTACACGATCCAAATGAGCTTAAAAGTAAATTTAAGTTACTGAAACTAAGTAAATTAAATGCTAATTCATGTACATTTAATTAATTTTGGTTTAATATAAATATATTTTTAATTTATGTTACCTTATGTTATTGTAGTTTATGTATATTATGTTATTGATTGACAAATTCAGAACCCAGCTATTTGTAATATAGGTAGAGACAATAAATTTACCAATTCCGCCCCATGGGACTATCCTAGTCCAAAATGTCGATATATAAAGTGAAATATGTCACTCCTTTCAACAGACATTCATCAAAGTTTTTCAAATAACTTTTCCGAAATGCAAAATTTTCATACGAGGGATAAAAACTGCGGTGAATTTTAAGAATACCCAACCTTAAACTAATCGAGTCTAAATTATAAAAAAACTTATAAGATTATTATTGTTGACACATGATCATTTAAAACTGGTTTTAAATAATAGTTTTATTTCTAACGATTTAAAAAATGATTACATTTAAATAATTTTTTTATTTAAATATTTTTATTCTTTTAATAAAAAATAATTATCTTATATTTCAGAAAATTAAATAAAGGAATTCATTCAATAATATTAATAATTGTAAGCTCTCTTGTTGATGCTTCCTATCTTGTAGAAGATCAAAAGATTACAGCGCAGCTCACGGACGAAAAGAGATTACGCTTTGTTCGATATACTGTTGCATTAGATTAAAAAGGAAATACCAGCTAACGAAAATTATTTGAAACCATTATCATGAGTTTTCTAAAAAAACAATATAATATGATTTCCCAAACGATGAAAATCGATGAATATAATTGAGAAAGATATGAAATTAATAAAAGAAATTATTTTTGCCTGCAAATGTTAATAACTCTTTTGAAGTACAAATATTGAATAAAATGAAAAACAAAAAAGCATGATTGTGTTATAGAGAACAACCAGAAGATAATAGATAGATTCTCTTTTTATTTCACACAATAACATAATCTACTTAAAGCATTGAATGAAATGTGAAAATTAACACTTGGACCGATTTTCATTGATACAGAATAAATAATAAAACTAATCAAATTGATATCGAAATGAATATTGGGAAGATATCACGGAAAGCGCCAATTATTAAAAGCATTAATTTTGCATCCAATTTTGAATATTCATTTTTCCAAACACTTACTAAATTTTAATGGAGTTATATAAACTATTAAATGTTAAAGATCGAATCCACTTCAAACACGTATTTTACCGTTTTGAAATAAAAAATTATTTTTGCAAAGTTATGAGTATGTATTTGCAATTTCAGGGTTTTCCAAAAATACCAGTTTTTTCTTTAAACCGTTAAAACTTTTGACCAAATTAAAAAAGATTTACAAAAAATACCTCTTCTCTCTTATGACATCTTATATCACTCGAGCATAAAACTTAAAACTTCAATCTTTCGCACAAAAATCACATGGTATTAACCTTACCGAATTTCTACATTGAGTAAGCCAGAAAGAAATCGGGATTATATAAAAAATGGAGTTTTCTATTAAGTTGGACTTTATCTTTCCCACTGAATTTTGAAAACATGTAAAGTGAATTTTATGGACAAACTTATTTCTTACTTTATTTAATATATTTTTTTAATTTATTGCTTGGATACAGTCTGTCAAGTTAAAGCGTGGGTGGCTTTACTCGCAGTCGGTAAGGTGTATCGACATGATTTTGGTGTCAAAATATTAAGAAGAGCTCCCTCT
>NC_046664.1:40740485-40743263 GCF_010883055.1 Belonocnema kinseyi | reverse complement strand
GAGGGAGCTCTTCTTAATATTTTGACACCAAAATCATGTCGATACACCTTACCGACTGCGAGTAAAGCCACCCACGCTTTAACTTGACAGACTGTATATAAGGAGGAAATTCTCCAAGTGTTATGTAGTATATTTAGAAAAAAGTATTTTTAATTCAAAAAATCACAGTAGCCTGTCTTTATTGAAAACGAAGTAGGATATAAAAAAGATGGTTAAAGATCAAAACTGTTCTAGGCAAAAGTTTCTGCAAAAACACTCATTTAATAATTCTAATTATACATTGTTTTCTTTAAAAAGTGTTTTTTCGGTTTTATTAGACATTTTTTTTACTTATTTCTTTATTTCGATATCATTTTTTGAATTAGAAGTACTAAGGATGTACTTATACTCGCATTTCTTTTAAACTAGAAATAGATTTTATCATAATCTGCGAATATTTTTAAAGGTGAAAATATCTTAAAATAATTTCAATAATAATATGTACATGTTCTCAGTTTTTATTTGGTATTATAAAGCGAAAAACTAAATTTTGACCTTTTAAAACAAAGGAAAATAGTTTTATGTGACATTATTAGTAATATTATTTTGAATTTTACAAAAATATAAAAGATGCTTTTCTCGGAAATCTAATTTTTGGAAAGACCTTTAACATGATAAACTATTTCCTCTTTTAATTTCTATCGACAAAATGAATTTTTTAAAATTAAGTATTCAATGTTGATCCTGACGAAAACAAGTTCTGTATTAAATCTAGGTAATCTAATTAAAAAGACAAAATTGTATTCCACAGGCAGGGTTACATGGATTAACTGGCCACATAGAATTCAACGAAGGTAGAAGAAACAACTTCAAACTGGACCTTCTCAAGCTCAAGAGAGAAGATCTCGTAAAGGTTGGCGAATGGAAGCCCGGAAGTGGAGTAAATGTTACAGACGTCGGAGCTTTTTACGATAGTACGGCCACAAACATTACCCTTGTCGTAATGACGAGAGAGGTGAGTTTCCTCTACTAAAAAAAGTTTTCAGCCTACCCACGAACATATTTCACTTTTTAAGACGACTTTACATAGAAAGAATCTAGAGATTATTCTTAAAAATAATGAACTGCAATTAATTCTTTAATTATTCAGATACGATTTCATTCTACTAACTTGCGGAGTGCACTCCTGAAGCTTTAACAACCCTAATAAATGTAACTGAATACACAACAAAAAAACAACTTTTATTTTGAACAAATAAACGGCTTTGAAATGTACTGAAACAAAATTGAATCATAATTGTTTCATATTGAGCAATATGGATACTGACAGTAATTAAATTGTTTTTCATTCATTACATTGATCAATAGGACGAACTTAATTGAAAGGCAGAAACCCTAAATGGGATAAGCGCCACTTTTTTCGAAAATGTGTTTTTTGCATTTTTTAATAGTCTGAGTATGGGCCCTCACTACCGCGTTGCAGGACTTGTTAAATTGTGGATATTTGTTTTTATTGATTTTTTAAATCACATTCTTCGATGCTTGATATAACAAAATACGAACATATTTTCGCCGCCGTGTAAAATTTTGAAAATGGTGCTTACAGCCTTTAGTTTTCCGCCCTTCAAATAAAGTTCAAAATGAGTTTGTAAGAAAATAACCCTATACAAAATGTAATCCCTAGTTTGTTCCGTAAACATCAGCGCCCTGAACTCCATAACACCTTTTCATTTAATATCCACGAGTTAGCGCCTTTTCAGTTGGTCTCTACGAGATGTCGGGATTCAAGTTTTACAATTATTAGCTACAATCCTCTAAGTTTCTTACCTAAATGAAGCAAATATCGCATTCAGAAATGCAGAATCAAGGGTTTGCCGCTTAGATCCGATGTGCGATACCGCACAAGTTAAACAATATAAATAAGTCTCCACATTTAAAAAAATTCCTTTCATTATATTTCTGCTGCTATTAAACCTGCTTATGTTTTATTATCTTTTTTCTAAAATCACATTGATTTTCTCCCCTGCTTTTCCGACGTTTCTTTCATTTCCTTGTATATATGGCGACTTCTTTTTCTCATTCCATTCTTATACTTCCTTATATGCATTTGCTTTTCAATAATTACTTGCTTTCTTGATGCGAAAGGAATTTTTCAGAACCATTATCAATTACTTTAATATTTTCTCTTTATTTTTTGTCTTGTTTTAAAAGGAAAAACCGTATGTAATGGTAAGAGATGACAAAAACCTCACTGGAAATGCGAGGTTTGAAGGCTTTTGCATCGACTTGCTCAAGTGGATTGCAGCACAAGTGGGTTTTCAGTATGCCATTCGATTAGTACCTGATCATATGTATGGCGTCTACGATCCGGAAACAAAGGAATGGAACGGAATCGTGAGAGAACTGATGGAAAAGGTTAGTCACTATTCTTTAGAATTTGCATCGAAAAAAATATAGGGATTGAAATTAAATTAAAATAGTCTACAGAAAAATTGTGTTTTCATCATATTTTTTCGTTTAATACGCGCAGCAAAAAGAAATCTTATTTGTTTGTACATTTTTTTCTTCATGTTCCACTTTAACTTTTGATAGAATTAAAATATTCAGATAAATTATTCAGATATATATCTTTGAATCGTAGAAAACCAATTATGCAATTGTTATTAATAAAATTATGTGTACAAAAACAATTTCAAGGGCATACCAGGTGTATACATATGAAACCGGTATTGCCATTTAGCGGCCAGTAGGCACACTTGTAGGCACTGTCGGAACTTACCATTTGTGCTAATTGGCGTA
>NC_046664.1:40735389-40740385 GCF_010883055.1 Belonocnema kinseyi | reverse complement strand
AGCGAGGGCGCATACTTTGCATAAAATATTTGTTATCATTCTCTTGAAATAAATGTGTTTTTTTCTTGAAAAAATACCGGTTTCATATGTATACACCTGGTAAGCAGATGCCATACTGAAATATCTGCAGGCATTGTTTTAACCAATACGTTAAACCAACGATTTGAGCAATTACAATGTTAATAACAATTTCCCAGGTTTCAAATGCTTAGTCTAAAAATAAAAACAAACTATATATACATACACACATAAAAACAAACGCGCGCGTTTGTGTTTCTGTGTGAGCATATGTATGCTTGAGTGTGTGCGCGCGTTCGTAAGTGTCCAGAAATCTTACTAGTCCATTATTGATGAACCAACTACTGTTTTTATTTCCTGCACGTTGACTCCTTCCTATAACAGAATCTAGCTATAGATTTCCGATTGGTTCATTTTTATAAATAAAACTAAAAGCCCTATCTAAAAACTAAAGGCTTCCTGAATTGATCTCGGTAATATCCTCAGGCATTTTGATATTCAAGCGAAATAAATGTAGACAGTTACATTGATAATATTACCCAAAAAAATTATTTAACACGCATGGAAAAGCAAATATTATAGAATTACTAAAACATAACGTACGCTCAATGTCACATAATAAATTGTAGCTGCAACAGGATCTAGCTTTAGATTACCGACTTTAATGTATAAAAAATACAAAAATCAGGTTTCAATAGCTAGATCCTGTTGTATCAAGGCCTGGGTGAAATAAACAGAATATTTAAACTAACTTATTTAAACTAAATCATCGAAATAGCCCACGAAACACACATCTAATGAAAACGATGTCAGTAATAAAAACTTTATATACGAGGAGAAAACCGATTCGGCAGAAATTTACCCCACATCCGTTTTCCTGAAGTTGTAAGGGAAGGTAATCTTAAAATTTTAAATTGGAACCTACATTTTCTATTGCAGATTCAGATTCTCCATTTAAAAATACATCAGTTTTATCATAACATTTTTTTCGATTCGCGCCAGATGGCGATACATTAGCGAAAAGTGACATTGTTGACTATTCAAGGAATGCGCTTCTGAACGATAGAAAAAAAATACGGTCGGTTCGTTTGGATTAGTTAGTACGGGTTGGTTTGTTTAGGTTCAGTGTGTTGCTTACGTTCGTTTGGCTTGGATTTGGTATCTTAGTTACATTTATTCGTAAAAAAAATCATGACATTTATTCTATTCTGGATTTTAATACTATGAAAAATTAGTTTGAAGGATAAGAAAAATAAACAAGATATAATAATATAAATTAAAAATAATCACAATTATCCTAGAAATAGAGTAGTGGGATACCAATAAAAGAATAAGAAATAAAGTATCAGAGCATCGTAAATGATTCAAACAGTGGAAAAACAAATTCTAGGAAGAAATTTTAAAACAAATATAAGAAAATGATTGAAATCTTGAAATTAATTATGGTATTTTGACAGTCGTGCATATAATAGTCATATGTATAATACTAATAGTAGCATATATGCAACTGATTCTATATGTCGGAAGCACCGCAATTTATTCTGATAAAATTGATGATTCTTTAAATTTCAGAATTAAGTTTTGCCATTAAAAATATTTAATGAAAATAGAATAAAACCAATAGAAGTGGATAGGATGACATTTGAAATAATATATATAGTACAATGTATAATTTTAAATTTTAATATCGTATATGAATATAATATTGCTGAATGCAATAATTGATTTTATTATTTTTAACAATATTTTCCATGGCGAAACTTTATTTTTAAATTTAAAGAATCATCCATTGTATCATTAACTTTTGCTATTATACTAATAATGTATATCATCTTCAACGTAAAATGTAATATACTCATAATGTACAAAAGTCTTGTTTTCCACATGAAAGTGACTTTCAATCGCTCACTTATTTGATATTTTGTAAAATATCTTTTTATTATGTAGAATTAAAAACAGCCAAGTTTACAGTATGAAATCTAAAAAAAGCCTTTAATGTTTTCTCAATAGAGACCAGATATATCACTCTTTTAAAATTCACAATGTGTACCTAAATTTATCTCCATTTCGTTAAGCCCCAGGATTTAGATATTATTCACTGTCAACATATTTTCTGTGAAAATTTTACGGAATGCATTTTTTGCACAAAAAGTATAAAATCTCACTTCAGAATGCTTTAAAATACATTTGTTCATAAACAGCTTCTCTTTAATCCATTGAATCAATATCAGTTCGAATCATATATAAAATTCGTAGAATATATTCCAATTAATTTGATAGTTTGATACCAATTTTTATGGAATTTTCGTTGAATAATTTCCAAATTGTCCTGCATAGATACGTAATTCAAAAGTTTTTATTCTGTAAATTTCTACTAAAAGTTAGTAGACTGCACACATTAGAAATTCTATGTTTCGTGTTTGTTTAATGCAAAATTAGAACTGATTAGAAAGCAGTTAATTTAATTTATAGCAGTATACCCTCACGGTATCTTAGTATCTAATTAGTTCTTAACGTCTACAGTTATGAACTTTGCACGTATTTGATCATTTTAATCTAATAGAAAAGCATAGAAGTTTGCAAACTAAAATTTATAAAGATGAAAGAGAAATAGAAAAGATCGTAATAGTAAAAGGTAATATCTTTTTATTAGTCTCTGCAATACAATGGAAAATATTTAAAATATACTCAAACCTAACAAAAAGTTAAAGGACATGATGATAAAAGATTATTAGAAATATGACATTATTTATTCAATTTTCAAAATTAAGGGTAACAGTATCGACAACAGTAACTTGATGATTATGAATTGTCTTTTGTTAAGGCTTCTTCGTCTTTAAAGGACATATTCTCATCACGTATCTTGTACTTGGCACCCGAATTTATCTAAAATGTGAACTTTTCTACATTATGTTTCACACTATTATATAGCGAATGTATATTATATTTATTGAGTGGGACGATGGTCATGGGGGCTGAAGCGTAGGCTTTGAATCCACTCCGTCGGCTTTTGCGGGTTCGATTCCCGCCTCGCACTTTGGAAGAGCGTCGGCGGCCCATGCGGTGAATACTAGCCTAGCGAAGCTTAAAGTTGTTGCTCTTGGTGGTTCGGAACCCACCTTAAACTGTAGATCCCCCTCCTACCACCATGTAAGTGTGCGGGGGGTATGTAAAGGAATAGGGAAGAAGGTACAAGAAAAATGTAAACCCTTAGGGGACACAGAAGGTTCCAAGTCCATATTATATTTATTTCTGTACCTCGGTTTGGAGCTGCTCATTCAAATATTAGAAAATAAAGTACAAATTTTATTTATCCTTATAACATTATTCTTTGTTCCTTATTTTGCATTAAATTTTATTTTCTGCAACCCTGAAAATGTATATCATTTCAATAAATATATATTACTATATTTCATAATATGCATTGTACTAAAACGGACGCATTTTCACTGTTTTGTTTTTATAATCAGGAAAATAGCGCATTCTATAAAGAAAAACAATTTTTTTATTAAAGATTTTATTGTAACTTTTTCTGTTTTTCCATTAATTAAATCTGTTTATTTTCGATATTATTTTTATAATTTGTATATACAATTTAGGCAAAACATTTTGTTAAATAACAACTCATTGTCTCTTGTGTCATTTTCCCAAAAATTTAATTTTTTAATTTTTATTTTTATTTTTATTTTATACGATTACAGGAAATCTACTTGCCCTATGTAATAATTATTGACAATAAATTTACGGATTACTTTCGGGTAATCAACTTTTGCCTACTAATTTTTCTTCGTACCTTTTGTCATTTTTCAAAAACAAAATTAGTTTTCGTTTTTACCGTAATTTTTTACGATTAAAACAAAAACTGCACGTTCTATCGAAATATGATTAGTAACAATTTTATAGATCTATTTTGGTGTATAACTTTTGATTATTAATTTTTTTTCGTAACTTTTGTCGTTTTTCCATACATTATATTTTTGTATTTTTAATGTTATTTTTCACTTTTAAAACAAAAACTTTACATCCACAAAAAATTTACGAGTAAAAAACTTGTATATTTTTGTTTGTTTGTTAAACACCTTTTGTCTTGTTGTTTTTTAGCCTGTGTCGTTTGTCTAACTAATTTAATTTTTAGTCTTTTCAATTTTGCTTTGTACGATTAAAACAATAACTAAGCATCCTATCAAAAAGTGAATATTGAGAAAAATCTAGATCTTTCGTAGACTCACAATTTTAGTTTTTTTGGTTCTTTAACGCATCTTGCATAATTTGACCGCAAAACAAATTTAAAAAAGTTGTGATGGTAATCTTGTAAGGCGTTCAAAAATCATGCGTTGTTTGGCTTAAAACTTTCAATTTCACTGTTTTTTTTTAAATTTTGTAAATGCTATAACTCTAGTAATTTTTTGTATCGAAAAAAGTCATTAGTATAAATTGTACTAAAAATCTACAGATACACAAACAGATGGACACATTCGGGAGAACCATTTTTTTCGGGTTGAGGGTATCTGAAAACGTGAACATTTGACAAAAACTATCAAATTTTACCACACACATGTATCGCACATCATATAATTTTTTTTTCTAATACTATAGAAATTCTCATTGAAAAATTACTTTTTTTTACTTTTCAGAATTTTTAACAAAGGTTCCAAACATTTTGTAAAACCTTTTTCTAGTTAAAAGTAAAATACTATTGGGGATATAAAAAAATATTTGTATTTAAAAAAAAATTATTTAAAAAATGTTTAAACAATTTTGTTTATCATAATGAAAACATATAAGAAGAAATAAATTCTAATAAAATAATTGTAATCGATCAAAGAATTCATTAATGTTGAATAATAATAGATTGGAATATTATTTCAATAAATTTACTAATTACACAGGCCAACAATTCTCAGAACCAGAGACCAGACCTACTATACCCGAAGGTTTTTGCTGCGCTGAATCCGAATCTGACCTCAGAAAAATTCCA
>NC_046664.1:40731037-40735289 GCF_010883055.1 Belonocnema kinseyi | reverse complement strand
ATCACTTATAAATTGGGCTTATAGCCTCACATATGCTATATAGGGTGTTTTAACGTTGTTACGAAACTGCGAAAGTACTTAACTTCAATCAATGATATATCGTTGAAAAAAAGCTATCTTGAATCTGAAAAATGGATTTCAGAGGGCAACGGTGCTCCTTTGTGATGCTTTCGCCCGTTTTTGAAAAAAAAATTGATTCGAGGTGCTATGTAACCTCAAATATAGCAAAAAACGGCGTTTTTTGCACTTTTAGGTTACAATATCTCGAAAACTGAGGGTGATGGAATTTTTCTGAGGTCGGATTCGGATTCAGCGCAGCAAAAACCTTCGGGTATACTAGGTCTGGTCTCTGGTTCCGGACCTTTGTCAAATTTTGTCGGCCTGTGTTATTCAAAAGTTTTAATATTTAACAATTAATTTATTTCAAATAATAGAATTGTATTAAATTAAACCTTGCTATATTTAACATTGAAATTATAATATGTTAAATTAATTTTTTTTATAAGGAATTATAAATATTTATCCAATTTTTTAAAATTGAAACTTGTAATTTTTCAAGCTGGAACGGAATCGGGAAAGTCTTCTTACACCCTACCCCTTTTCCACTCACCCAATTACTGAGAATTGCTAGTTTGGGGAATTTGATAATTAATTTTTCGAGTTGACCATAAAAGTATCATTTGCTAATATGTTCGAAAGTGTATTCTCAATCAGAACCTCAAGTTATAAAATCGATATTTACAGATCTTGATTTATTTTTTGTCTTCTTCACGAAGGGCAGGGAGATTTAAAACTTCCTGGATCTCCCCCGAACGATATTTAACTTTTAGAACAGAAAGAAAAATTTTCTAAAAGTTTTAAATCATTTATCCAAAATTCAGAACAATTTTTGAAGTAATCAATTAACAAATTATTATTTAAGTTGAAAAGACGAAACCGTAATTAGGAATTTATCAAATTTAGTTGCTGACAGAGCTGCCTCCTCGGAGTGGTTTGTCCAGTGTGCGCGTATTTGATGGAAAATAGGTGCAAAAAGACTTTTTTGAATTATTTGAATATAAGTCTGCAATCTATTAGTTTTAAAATGAATTTATGTGAAACTTTACGAAACGTCGACCTCACGCTTGTCCGACGAGTCCGCCTATAGAGACGAGCCTAGTTTCAAAGGCTTTAGACTGACTGAATCCGTAAAAAAAAGGAAAAATTAGTTCAAAAAATTCAGTTAATTAATTTGAAATGAATTGGTATTCTACACTTGTCAATATAAGCAAAGTTTATGCAATCGACCTATACCCGAGTGTATTTTATGTGCAAAAAACAATTTAATCTCTTGCATAGCATATATAACATGTGCAAAAAAATGTAATCTTTTGCATGGCATATTTAATCTTTTACAATGGCATTAAAACGGTTGAAATATGAGACTATGAAATTAGAATGGAATCCCATTAGATTTATGAGAGGCACCAATCAAAATTAGGTGCATTATAATTCAAGTGCCAAATCAAGGATGCGAATTGGGATACCTGTTTGAACCAATCAGAGACAAGGAGATTTTTATCTTAAAATGTTTGGATGGACGTTCTTTTGGAACCATGCAAAATTCGAGGCTGATTGTTATTTTTAGATAAGAGGTAACTAAAAGTATACAGATCTCTGTTTTAGAATAGAAAATCATCTTTAAAATGGGTTTTTAGAAAATCTTATATGACAAATAATTTACGAGATATCCATTGTTGCACAAAAATATAGCGATTGGGTTTGTGATATTGGATTCTAAAATTTTATAGTTCAATGTATATAAAAAATGGGACGAAAGATTTTAGAAACAAAATAATTATTAAAATTAACATTCCTCAATGGCCATACAGAGTTTGGGAATCAAAGAGCAAAAACCCGATTGCATTTTTATTGTAAGAATACAAATTCGTAAGAATTAAAAGGCAAAAAATCGATAGCAACTTTTTGGCGAAAAGAAAAATTCATCGTTACTTTTTTTCATATCACACGTGAACTGTTTGTCATAGAATATTTTCTGATGGCTCACCTAAAAGCTGATTTTTGAAAATTTTCTTGTATAAATTTCAGGGAATATAAGTTGCGTATAATTCAATATGCTCCTGAATTTCATAACTATCAAAACTCCCTACGGCTGCTTAAGTGAACTAAAAACAAAGAAGATGAAGATAGATAAGATAATAAGAGCGATTACCGTTCGTGATGAACCTCGTACATCGATGTGTTTTTATGAAATCATTTCGAACATGCCTATTTAAACGAATGAATGTCACTTTCAAAGCCAAATGTTGATAAAAATACGTTAAAAAAAAGAAAAATATCACTTTCTCATTCAGGTACAAATAAAACGATAGAAAAGAAACCTCAGGAGCGGTTTGTTCATAAAATATTAATAAAAAGACTAAAAATATGACAACTAATTAAAATCTGTATCTATAACTATAGGTAGTCGTAACATTATATTTTAAAAAAATATTTCAATTAATTAAAATCTCGATATTTGATGAATATTGAAATTCTTAACAGTTTTAAAAGACCTATTTGAGATTTAAAGAAAAAAATATATTTTTTGTAGTAGGTGATATACTAAATCCATAAATAGATGGGAATATACATAAAATTCAATGGTCCGTATACAAATTTATTTATTTTTCGGAAATATTACAGAATTGACATCGGCTACAAATTTGACTTTAAAGACAGGATAGGAATACATGTCGAATACAAAAGTTATGCATTGTATTTTCATTAAATAATAATTTTCGAATTATTATTTTTTCAAATATCTTTATTATATTTCTGATGTTTATTTTTATGTTGATATTGATGCTCAGATGCACATGGCGGTATTTCTGATGCACAACAATTTTTATTGATGGGTACATTATTTAAGTTTTTTCAACTTTTCCATTCTTTGTCGGATATTCGACATGATGTATATAATAAGGTTCATGATATGGTTTATGCGGATAAATCGCATATTCTTTCGCAATTTTTTTACGTGAGGAATGCATTACTCCTGCTAATGCTCCTAATGCTCCTGCCATCAATCCTCCTTCAACTAGTAATGTGTCTGTGTCTGATGGGTTTCCGGCAACGTCTGAAAAATATAGATCGAATTAGATATTAATTGTTAAAATGTGCCTTGTTAAAAAGCTGTCTCCATTTAAAAGAATAGCGACAGCATATTCAAGCGCAGAGTATCAGGGATTAAATAAGAATAAAGATACATTGATTGGTGCAATCACATATCCATTTTCACCTCACAATAGTATCAACAATATAGCTCGACAAAAATCTTTCAAACTTGTTTAATGGAAATAATTTTTTAAAATCTCAAATAAGTTAGCTTTTGCTGTGATTTATTTACAAATACTTTGTCTTCAAAAGAACTAAAGATGGAAAGTGATTTAATGGCTCCATGTGCGCAGTTTTGTGATGCGATTGTAGTTCAATATTTTAATTTATTGACAAATAACTTTTACGCAAGATTTATCATTTTGAATTTTCTTAACACTAATCAGTTTTGGTCCCTGATAGGCACATTAAGATAAGTAGTAGAAAAATATTATCCTCTCGATGTCAAAAAGCAAGGAGACTACGTTGAACATACCAAATTCGAGGAAGCAAGGCCGTAACAATGCCATCGAGATACAATTCACTGTGTGAATACAGGGCTACTATGTGAATTGTATTTCTAGGCTGTTGTGGTAGCCATGTTTCCTTGACTCTCATCTGTTGACCAAAGTTGGTTTGCTTCTTGATTTAACATTGTCATCAATAGGGTACTTTTTCTCTTGCCCTTGTTTTCTATGCTTTTCACATGCCAAGTCTGATTAAGTTCAGGAATATTCAAGATAATACTTCTTGCATAAGAGCCACTTTATCATGAATTTAATTAATGAACTGAACGCGCATCACAAAACTGCGCATGTAGAGAAACAAAATTGCTTTCTATCTTTATTTTTTCTCAAGATGAAGTATTTGTGAATAAATCCTGTCAAAAAATTCATTACTAAATATTCTAGAATATGAAAGGACGTATCGCATTTAAGAATGCTAAAAGAACATCTGAGAATTTTATCAGATTTTTTCTAACATTTACCTCATTATGGGAATACGTAACAGTCATGTTTGAAAATAGAAGGCCCAAAAATCCTATTTTTTAGATGTTTTGCCCCATAACTATCAACAAATACTGCTTAAGATAAAAGTAGGTAGATCGCTGAATTCC
>NC_046664.1:40728056-40730937 GCF_010883055.1 Belonocnema kinseyi | reverse complement strand
ATACATACACATATACATTTTTTCTTGTGTGTTTATTTTAGGCCTATATCTTTGAATTTACAATAAAAAGCGAGCCCCCGGTTAAAAATCTCGGCATTATTTTTAGTTTGTAGGTTTAAATTTCCTTTGTTTTCTTTCTTTTATCGTGAAATTATAATGAATTGCTACGAATTACTTATCTTTAAATACGTTTCCGGATTTTCCAGTAACTGCATATCGAAGCACAATTTTAAGAAAGTGCATTTATACCGTTAAAAATCGTCCTGTTTAAGATTCTTCGAAAACCCTTAAATACACATATATATTGAAAGTCAAGAAAATTTCAATTCCAAATTTGCAGAATTGGAGGAATATAAAATATATTCATTTTTTAATTTTTCTGGTGTGGTGGATGCCCCTCTGTGGTGAATGCCCCTAGGCTGCAGCCTACTCAGCCTAGTGTCTAGATCCGCCTCTGGCGTTTGCACTTGATAGGTATCACATAAGGTATAACAAAGGTGTACGTCCGGTGCCTTAACTTGGGACCTCTAATAGTAAGCCTGGTCTTCAAAAAAGGCGCTCTTATCCGTATCCTGTCAGGGCTGTTAAGTTACCGTAAGTACGGTTTAATTCAGGCTGCCTTACTCAATAATTAGGGGAGGTTTTTTGGGCTGTAAACGGACCTGATCAGAGCCGTTACATAAATTTATTAATCAGGTAAACTGAGCAGAACCTGAATCGGGCTTTTTTTAAATAAGGCAAAATAAGGCAATTTCCGCACCAGTAATCTTAAGATCCATGTTCTTCATACTTATGTTTCAGGTCTCGTTATCGTACTGCAAAGTGGATGCAAGTACAGAATTACATATTGCAGTCTCAGATTTATTTGGAATATTCTTACTTCTTGTACTGACTCCTGTACACCTCATAACCTTCCTACCCTTGTTTATATGGTTTCTTCATCAGAACCGCAGAATTAATAACCATTTGCTTATCAAGCATCGGTAAATTTCAGCATAATATTCTGCAATGCTTGTTACATAGTGAAAAAACTACGTAGACCCCTGTGACGCCCTAGAACTGAGTGTTTGCAAATGGATTTATGGTGGAAGGACCACATGTAATTCACTCCCCATTGGCGTGTGCATGAGCTGATTCGGGATACAATGTAGAGTTAGTGCCGACCCTGGGGTAATTAACGCACATATCTACTGGGACGAATCTATCGGAAAATTTCCGAATAGACATTCTTTCATGACTGCATCCTTCGTCGAAAATAACCATCTCAAATTCTCATTTGATTTAGAAATCAGAAAAATAATTTCATAGAATTCACGAGAGACTCAGAAAAATGCCGAAAAATAAAGTTTCTTAAAGCGTAATTATGCTTTTTTCGATTTATAAAACTAGGTAGGGGACGGCTTCCCTCAGGAAATCAGAAAAATCTTAACTCGTATGGATGATAAATTTCAAATTTACCTGAAAAGATTGATGTGTGAAAATAAAGTTTTACCTTTTGAGTATTTAACAATGTAAGGAAAAAAAGTTTTTGATGAAACAGACGTTCATATTTCAAGACTAAAAAATCTTTTTGCCTAAATTTTTGACTAACAAATTTTTTATAAGTGCAAAGGTGAAAAATTTTGTAACGGACTTTTTTTCTAAAATATCAGCTGAACTCTCTGTGCACTCCAGTTTGAACCTAATTTTTCTTTAAATTTGCATGCCTCAGCCTCCAAATCTGTTTGTTTATGAGACAATTTCCCATAAGAAAGAATTACGTTTTTGTACATTTTTTACCGAATTGCCAATATTAAGCATATAAAGTTGTCTCTCAATAATTATGTTAACCAACAGCTACAGAATACAAATCAAACCTGACTTTTAGAATTTTATCCCATAAACCTGTTTTATAGGGTCCCAAATAATCCCCATAAGTGAAACATTGGGTTTTGCGAGTTTTTGACGCCAATTCAATTTTTTTATAAGGGCTTTCTTACTAAAAAATGTTTTTAAATATTGAAATATTACTTTATACAAGTAATAAGCTGTTTCAACAATTTTGAAACAATTTACTATTTTGTATAAAAATTTTCTTTTAAAATAGAAGTAAAATTTTGTTTTGTTACATTTATAACATTTGTTCTACTTTTTAATTAAAGTAAGGTCAAAACAATTTAATGATAACAAATGTAACTGTTTGAAGAATTTATTATTGTTTTTAACTCTGTTCTTTTAAAGCTGTGAACGAAAGTTGCGGTTTTATTGAAAATGTCCACTTTGTTATTAACTTTTTAGTTAAAGTGAGAAAATAATTAAACAAAGTTAAAAAAAAAAAATTTTTTTAACTATTTTAAATCTTTTTCAAATGTTCACTAACTCATACGAAGTTTACTATTTTAAATGGAAAAATTTTATCAAAATCTTAAATTTCGTAAATCTGTAAAATTTAAATGTACCAAAAATTTGTAATCGAAATCAAAAGAATCTTTCGCGAAAAGAATCCAAGGGCAATTAAATAAAATAAAAGTGAAAATTTAGCCATTTCTATTAATTTAAATTCATTCTAAAAAATGTTGCGAAATTTCAGAGTTTTTAGCTCAAATAAAGTGAATCCCGAGTAAAAATGCTTCGACTGGATTTCAACTTGAATTGCCCCCAATCAAGAGCTGCTGTGGTCGAAAAGTTCGACTTGAGCATATCTCAATTTTGAGACGGAGCTAGGCTTTACTTTATGTTTTGGAGACAAGTTTCTATATACTGAAGACCTATGTTTATGTCTTGAGTCGAATTTTTATGACTCCAAGGCGAGTGGTTTATAACTTCGAGTTTATACCTGTCCTAAAAAAAAGAGTCATTCTTACTGTCATAAAAGCTAATCTTTGTTGATGATTAAACTATC
>NC_046664.1:40726304-40727956 GCF_010883055.1 Belonocnema kinseyi | reverse complement strand
CTCTCTAGCAATCACCCCAAGCGAAGAACCTCACGAAGTCGTTATGTAAGGTTCCTCACTTGGGTCCATTAATAGCCAAGGTCTTTGTTTCAGGCGTCATTCCCTCTACTGACACTCTTTTTATTAACTATTTGCCGCCATACTTTCCTGTCCTGGCAAACTTCTCTAGCTTCTTTTATGTCCATGCATTTTTTCATGCAGGCTTTCGTGTTTCTGTGACTTCTTATGTCTCTTCTAAGTAGGGTCTCATTCACACATTCTAACCACATTCTAACCACATTCTAACCACATTCTAACACACATTCTAACCACATTCGTTTAGAATTATCTCGTTACTTACTTTGTCCATTATGGATTTCAAGCTTATTATGCGCATGAATCTCATGTCAATTGCGTTAATTTTACTCTTATCTTTTTCTAGATAAGTCCATGTCTCGCTACCGTATAGTACAGTCGGTACAAATATAGAATTATGTATTGCCATTTTAGCTTTATTTGATATATTTTTACTTCTGATAAGGGGAACTGCTCTACCAATAACCTTCTTACCTTCATTTATTCGTCTATCTAATTCTAAGTAGTTTCCTTCTTCCTTCAAAGTCGTTTTGTATTTTTATCTCTTCTTCTGCTCTAATTGTATCTTTACTTCCTTTAACTAATCGTTTAAGTATCCTGTTTTCGCGTCTATAATCATTTTTAAGTCTACTTATTTCCTCATTGCTAAGACCTACGATGTTCAAAGTTCTCTTGTACGCTTCTCTTTTTGCTTTTTGGGCAGCCTGAATTTCATCATGCCACCACGCATCACCAGACATTCTTCCTACAACTGCGGTACCACACACTTTGATCGTGCATCTAACAAGGATATCCCGTAACATTGTCCAGGCGCCCTCTAAATCTTTGTTTTTTATACGGTCCTCCCATGTTGCCCTATCTATGCTTTCGATTATCTTATTTTGGAAATCTATTGGCACATCCGGTTTCTGTAGGTTCTAAATTTTGATTCTCGTTTGTTTTGCTTTCTTGGGTCTCTTTTTTCTCCAACCCCGACCTAAGTTAATTTTTGAGATCAGAAGGTAATGATCAGTATTGCATTCAGGACCCCTCATGACCCTTGTATCTTTGACTAACTCTCTAAGTCTTTCATCCGCAACAACAAAGTCAATTAGACTGCGGCTATTTCCTTTAGACCAGGTGTACATGTGGATCATTTTATGCCTAAACCAAGTATATGTAATAAACAGACCCCTTTCTAAGCATAGACCAACTAATTTATCTCCGTTATAGTTTGTTCTTGGATCCCCAAAATTACCTAATACTCTTTCTGTATCCTGATTTTTTTGGATGCCCACCCAACCGTTCATGTCTCCTAGTAGAATTATTCTTTCCCCATGTTCGCAGATGTTTATTGTGTCATTTAAAGTGTCCGAGAAGGCGTCTTTTACTTCTCTAGGATCACTATCAACCGGAGCATAGCATGCTATAATAAATAGTCTTCTGATTCCTACTTTCATTCTAGCCCACAGCAGTCTGGGAGACACGAAGCCATAGTCTCCAAGATGCTGCTTTGCTCTTTCATTCAAAATGAGACCTACTCCTTGTTTACCATGTGATTCACAGTCTACTCCTGACCATATTTCAAATCCGCCTTT
>NC_046664.1:40724406-40726204 GCF_010883055.1 Belonocnema kinseyi | reverse complement strand
AATAAAAAATTTTCGAAATATTATTTTTTTTTCTGGAAAAAACATATATTTTATACTTTATTATAGTGTATTAATTTCAATTCGCAAAGATCTATGAATAATAATCAATTCATTTTTTATGAGCATTAATATGAATCAATCAGTAATGATTTGAATACCTAGTTGCAGGTCGTGATCTGTTTTATCCAGATTCACTCTATACTTTGTGTAAATTGCGTGCAACAAGCGATAATTCGCTGACCTAACCTCAAGCCTTTACAGTTGACATAGGAATTAGAGTCTGCTGATAAAAAAAAGTACTGTTTATATGCTTATTTGCAATTAATTTATACTTCTTTTTTTTTTATTTCGTTTAAGGTGTCCTATGATACTTTTAAAAAATAATGTTTCAAACAAATTTCCTGACCAATTTCTTGTCTAATCCAATGTTTTCATTAACAATGTTTCCATCGACGCGACTTATGTACAGCGTATGTTAACGACGTTGCAAAGCAATGTCATGATTTCGCTGCCCTTAAGTGGGCATCCACCACATTTTTTGCCTGTCGGCGCCCTTCGGCTTAATCCGGCTCTGGCAAACGCATTAAAATTTAATACTTTTTACAAAAAATGGATCGTGAAAAAATGAAAAAAAGATCTGAGTAGAATTTGATAGAAAAAGACGAGCTTTTTAGTTTTAAACAAACACTTTAAAAGCTTTAATTATCATAAAAATGTCCAATGTTACCTTTTTGAAAATAAAAAAAGAAAAATTTTTATTACAATATTATTGTATATTTATCATCGGCTTCAGTCATTTCACTTGTAATTTTACGAATAGTCGAGAAAATATTAATATTCCGAATAATAGAGTGAATAATTATTTTCTGTAATTATTTTTCGTAAATACAAAATTAAATTTGCGCGGCAGCGCTCGTCGTGCCCCGTTGGTATTCGCAAGTATTTCGTACGGTCTTTTGTTTTCTCGCACGTCTTTTCATTTATTGCCTATATAATACGTGTATTAAGTAACATAAGGCAAAAATAGAATATATTTTACATTTTACATTAATTAATCAGTGTTGGAAATAATAGATTTCCATAAAACTACCTCTTTTTTAGTAGCTTTTCAAATGCTTAATTTTTAGGTTAGGTTAAATTAAAAAATGATAATTTAAGAAATTTTATAAGAAACTGATATGGCCCGGAGAAGGGTCTCACTTATTTTTAAGGCACAGGAAAGGTTACCTGAAGTATAGTTGAAGGTGTAACCAACAACGAGGAATTTTCATCGATCGTCCATCAAATAGAGTAATAAACATTGAAATTAAAATTTCAATTTTAAATCTTCGGTCATACGATCATTTATTAATAAAATTAGTTTATAACAACGTTTCGACCACATTTTTGTGCCTTCTTCAGGTTTAAAACATTTTGTGTATTCTAGAATTAATAATATAATGGTAATTAATAAATAAATATTTAAAAATAAATTTTTTTTTAAAAAGTAATCGAAAATTTGTTTTAACAATGTACTTTCAATTTGGGTCATAATAAAATTTTTTTTTGTTGATAAATATTAAATCCATATTTGAGTCAGTGTTTTTCCATTTTCCAATCGAAAAATATCATTTCATAATCACTATTTGTTTAAAAAAAATTATTTTTAATTTCTGTAGTCATACTTAAATAATATGTAATTTAAAATTTGTTTTTGAAAGTGAGATATTGCAATACCTAATTTTCTGTGTACATTATAATGAGAATTGAAAATTTGAAAATGGCTCGTGGAGTTTTCAATATGTGCTGGAATTATGGA
>NC_046664.1:40715023-40724306 GCF_010883055.1 Belonocnema kinseyi | reverse complement strand
GGGCTTACATACATGGCGAGTTGAATGCTACCCGAATTGCACAGCAGCAGGGGAGAAGTATGTTAAATTTAATAGAATTTGGGTTAAGAAGTTAATTAAAATTATTCTCTTCGATTTACAAAAATTCTGTTTATTTCATTAGAAATATGTTACGTTTATCAGAAATTTTAATATCATATGAATACGCTGCTAAAACAACAATAATTCTTTGGATTTAATATAATTTGAAACAAATCACTCGAATTATTTTTATCTAACTACAGTTTTATTCCATTTTTCATAATACAGTCAAAAGCACAAGGATTATGTTACATTTAATAGAAACTTAAGAAGCTAATTACAACCGACTCTCAGTTCAGCTACAGTGTTGGGGGTTGCCTGTAAGCAGCCTCTTGCTAAA
Source organism: Belonocnema kinseyi (assembly GCF_010883055.1). Lineage (NCBI taxonomy): Eukaryota > Metazoa > Arthropoda > Insecta > Hymenoptera > Cynipidae > Belonocnema > Belonocnema kinseyi. The sequence goes on along the minus strand of NC_046664.1, from coordinate 40,723,906 downwards.
TCGGATGTATCGAAACTTAAACAAACAGGGCCATCTGAACCATTTCCAATCGGAATTCATAATATTGCGCAATCTCCGTATGTGAGTACCTGCGTACTGCCCCATGCCGCTACACTGCTGGTGTTTTTCAGACAAGTGTTGCAACTGTCTTTCACCCCGCGCTATGCTAGACTGAGTGGGCCAGTAGTTTGTTAAATTATTGAACCGCGAGTGGATAAATCGTGAATGGGCTTTAAAAATATTCTGTTTAATTAACTGAAGTTATATCGAATACACTAGAAGTAGGTTAAAGTAGCTACAGTTTCATTTTTCTATAGTTCTGTTAAAATTAAAATAACTTGGTTACATTCGATATAATTTTCTAAATATGACTAGAATTATTATTTTTAATTAACTAAGTTTTTATTAAATTCACCAGAAATATGATAAATTCGACAGAAATTTTGTGAATTTATTAAAGTTCTGCTAAAATCACAAAAAATTGTTTATACTTGATATATTTTAAATAAATTTGCTTACTAAAGGTGTATTCAATTTACTAGATTTATGTTTAATTAAATATAATTGTTTGTATTATTGAATGTTTCATGATTCTGTTACATTTAAAATAATTTTGTTAAGTTAACTAAAATTATTCTTTACAGTTAATTAATGTTATAACAGATTCACTAGAAATATGTTTAATTCAATAAAAATTTTGTGATTTTACTAGAATTCTGCTTACATTTCAAGAATTATTTTCTCTTGAATTTAATTTAAAAAAAATTAAATTAAATAGATTAATAATAAAATCACTAGAATTTGAATTTTTTTTAAATTGCTGAAACAATAATTTTTTTAAAAGCAATAAAATTCCTTTTGAGTTAACTAGATTCATTCTTTTTAATTAGCCATAGTTTTATCGAATCCACTGCAAATATTTTTACTATAATTTTATTACATTTGTTTTAAATCACTATAGTTATTGTGAATCGCAAGAATTCTGAAATCTCTAAAAAAAGTCTGATGTTCACTAAATTTCTGTTATATTGACTAGAATCTAAGACTTTTGGGTTAACGAAAATTAATGTAAAAAAATAAATCTTAGTATTTTTTATTTAATTGTTCAGTATTTTTCTTAAACTGTATATTTTTTCCTTTCACATTCTTTTGTTTGTCCATTTAAAAGAAAAATAATACTCGCTTGATATTTATAATCCTAACTGTGGGTTCACGTTTTAAATGCGTATCTTTGTTTTAAATGAGGTGAATATTTTTTCAGCCTGAGATAATTATTTCCTGTATTTACTGCCACGCTAATGACCAATCTGGAACGCCTTTTTCATTTAATATTTATTAAAATGAGTAATGAAGTAGATCTCTCCATAATACTTTCCAAATTATTATTTGCATTTCGAGATTGTATTTTTATTAAAATTTTTCACATGTTTTATTACAGGGTTCATCTTTCAGACCTTAATAATGTTCAAATAAGAATATATTATGCAGAAACTAACTGCCAAAATATACATATTCGTCTCGACGATTTTTTCTTTGTTTGTACATGTCGAATTCATCGAAATAAATTGAGGCAGAGCATTTTTGTTAAAGATTACCTGCTATTAAAAATCCTGAAGTCGTAAACTATGTCAAAATCCACGTCAGAAACTGTACTGGAAATTTTTACATGCATTTTTTTTTTAATTACGATTTTTGTCTTCGACATTATATAGTATTTTTACATTACTGCTTTTAGGAAATTTTTCCTGGTAGGATGGCTTACATATATTAACAGAAATTTTGCTACAAATTGAAAAAAATAAAAGTAGTGGAGTTTTGTAGAAAATCCACGGTTTTTTGTCTTTGAATTTTAAAAATACGAAAAGAAGGTTTTCGGAAAACCCCAGCTTTTTATGTTATGCATTTTTTACCTTTTTGCTCAAGGAATTCACCCTCACAGCTTAGTGTGCGCCGAACCATTGTTTAAGCCAGAATATATTTTTCTGATAATATCATCTTTTAAGTTTTCTTGTAAACGATGCAAGATACCGAAAAAAGCAGGAGGCATTTTTTAAAACTGTTTTATATTTGCAAACTTTTTTGTTCAAATTTCTTTGCATAAATCTTTCGTTGTTTCTGAGAAAAAATCGATAATTTGATTTCATGAACAAAATTGTGCTGGCAACAAAAATGACTTGGCCCGCATAAAATTAAAATAATGGTAAGAAATATAAGTGTAGTTTTTTAATAAAAATTATATTTGAAATTTAAATATCTAAATTACATCACAAACTATATGATTTTACAGACAAAATTGATCTTTTTTTAAAAATAGACGTTGAAATTCACCATTAGCATTTATTTTAATTCATTTTTTTAATTATTATACCATTTTTACCATTTATTTTACGTAGTGCATTTGTCCATTTATTATCAAAAGAAACGGTATTTTTAATGATTACTTAAGAGGGCATTTATTAAACGGTAAAAAATTATTAAAGGTTTGGAAAACGCTTTTGAAATGGTTCATATATTTCCTTATATTCTTAGCAATTTTTTGGACTTGTAAGAACAATATGTGGCTAAGCTTTGTAATCATTCTGTTTTATTTTAAAAAGAGAAGTAAAAAAGAAATTAAATAATGACAAATAATGTAAATTTTTAACTCAAATAGTTTTTTTTTAGTCTTTGAATGAATACAATGTTTAATCTAATAGGAAGCATAGGCTATTCTACGTTTAAAGATATTTTGAGTTCTATTCTTTTTCACCAAAAGAAAGTTTCTACACTGTTTGCATTTTTTAGCAAAAGATTTATTCTTTCTTCACTCCAGGCCAATTTTCATATGGAAAAAAGGTTTAGATGAAAGTACAATATATAGAAATATACTACACTAATGAAATGAAAAGATTTCTTCTGATTGGTTGTCATGAAATTTAATTTAGTATACGTATGATGAAGACCCTTAGTAAAGTAACGTACATTAAAGTTAGTTACATTCCATTACATTCAATTGTCGTTGCTCGAAAATTGCGACGCACATATTTTTCGGGTATCTTTGAAAAATATTCTCGAAAATCTAACCATTTCAAGCAATTAATAAAAAGTTGTATACTCAAGAATTATATCAATGACAAAGTAATCTAAGTGCATATCATAAAAAATTAAAAAATAAAAGATTTTCGAAAACAGAATGCATAAAAATAACGCTTCTTTTGGCTTGAATCTTGTTTCAATCACTATTCATTAATATATGCATGACATATTCCAATTATGTTAACCAGAATGTGTCATTTTTAAGCTACCGGAAAACTTTCTAGTAAAAAATTCTGATTCATCTTAATAGAAATACTGGGTAATCTTATCAGAATTTTTTGATATGGACTTTTTTAAATCATTGTTTGAGATAACGAACGTTACATCTTTTTGGGGGGAAATTGAAGACATTATTTTTAAGTAGCATTTTTAAAAAACTATTCTTGCAGAAATTACGCCAATTTCAACTATTTTCTTCTTCACTGAGCTAACTTTTTAATTTCGCAATATTTTACTGTGCTCTACGTTTGTATAATTTGTCTTTGTCTTTTTCATTTCTTCCTACTGTTGCACCTAAGAATCCACCCTGTCATGCTGTCATATATTTTCCTCATCCTATTTCATAAACTCCTTTTCTCTTTATACTATTTCAAATACCTTCTCGTTCTTTGCATTATCTATCAATTTTATTTTCATCGTCTTTCTGTACCTTGATGTATTATTTTACTGCCAAGGTAGTATAATCCTCTTCAAGTGCTTCTTGCGTGAAAATGGTATTTTATGACGTCAAGAGTTATCTCATCTCACTTATTTAATGTCCAAATTTGAGTGAGAAATTGCACTAATTTTGTATTTATAATTACATTAAGAACAGGGATTTAATAACTACAATAGATATTAGCCACGCCACTAAAGTTATTTTATCAACCAAATTTTTAATTTGAGTCAAGAAAATTGAATTATTTAAATAGAAGCGAATTCAAAATAGAAAATAATTGATTAATGATAATTTTCCAAGTCATAAATTCATATTATCCACCTTAAAGCTAGTAACAAGATCTGCAGGCTTTTCGTTTTTTTGTCTTGTGACTTTTTCTGTTACGTTAATGTGTTTTCCCACTTAAAGCGAAATAAAGTTGTTCCGCTTGCACCGAAATGCTTTATCTGATTTATTTCGATAATTATATGTAATAATCATTAAGCACAAGTCAAAAATTAATTAGTTTTAATGATTTAGTTTCAAGACACTGCTTTAAAAATGCATCCATTTTTTAATAAATTCAGCAATTGTTTGGACTCAATAGTCTTGAAAGTTTCCAATCAGTAACCAAATAATTTTGCAAGTGTTTAGAATAATCAAATTATAAAAGTTCACAATATTTTGAATTCTTTAGTTTTAAGCGGTGAATACTTGGGATATATCTTGCAAACGAATGTAAATCATAGAGTTCATATGAGAGAAAGGTTAAGAAAAAGCAGCAGGTGTAATGAATCAGATATAGGGAATAGAAAAAAGAAGGTTGAAAAAAAATTTGAGAAGGAGAATGTGGTTATTTGATACGTTGGTATGGCCGGTATTTGGTTATGGATCAGAGATATGGGGATGGAAAGTAAGGAAAGATATTGAGAGTTAACCAGAAAGGTATATAAGGTGGACACTACGGGTAGACTGGAGGACGCCAGGATATATAGTGAGAGAAGAAGCGCAAAAAGAGAAGTTAAGTATTAGAGCGGGAAAGAGGGCATGGAAATTTGAAACAAGGATGTGGGAGGGAAAGGAAGAGCAAATGGCGAGAAAGAGTTTTATGGAGGTACAAGAGAGGAGAGGGTGGGCGATCGAACTAACTAGATAGGAAAAAGGAAGGAGGGAGTTCTTTAATGCAAGAGACATAGCAGGCGAGACTGGAGTAAACTATTAAAAATTGGAAAAAAAGGAGAGGGAAAGACAATTAATAGAAAGATGGGGGATGATTGAGGAATAAAAATACAATAAATGGTATAAGATGATAAAAAAGGAAGGAATGACAAAGTATTTAGAAAAGGGATTGGGAGAAAGAAGATGGACCAGAATAGCAAGATTTAGATTGGGAAACGAGGTAAGGGAGGGGATGTATTGGGGAAAAAAAGAGAACCGTGAGTTTAGAATATGTGAATGCAAGGAGGAAACATGGGAGTATGTATGGGAAGGATGTAGGAGAGGAATGAAGTATAAAGAAAGTTTGCAACATAATTCGGTTTAGATTGTAGGGAAGGATGGATCAGGAGAAGAATGGATGAAGGACTTGGAGGGTGCTATAGGAGCGAATGAGAGAGAATGAATGGAAAATTATTCAAATTAACATTTCTTAATTATTAATTATAAATTAAAAAAATAATGCAAGAAAAGATCGCTACTATTTCAATTGATTGGATTACACGATTTTAGACCATTTAAAAAAAAATCCATTTTTACTTTATTTAGTTAAAAAATCTCTTCATTCTTGAGGCTTATATTGGACCAATTATTTTCTTAATTTTTCGATATTCCGTATTTATTTTGGAGGAATTTAATTCAAAAATGTTTAATTAAAAATCCTTAAAAACAAAAATTTTGCATTTATTAAGACCATCAATTCCATATTCGACGACTGCAAGGATTTAATAAAACCAGACCACTTTTTGCATTTAAAATTGAAATAAACCAAAAAATTTTTATCTAAAATTAATTAATTGAAAACTGACTATAAAATCTTACAATGTAAAAACTTGTCATTTTAAAATATTTGATAGTGAAGTTATGGGCATGTGTTTAATATTAGAATTTGTAACTATTATTGATTCAGTAGTATTTTTTTAGTTAAAAGTAGTTAAATTATTAAATTCTTATTATTATTTTCTTCAAAACTTTTATTCGGGTGAACTCAGTTATACATCACCACGGACTAACTCAAGTGACTGATGAGAATAGAATGTTATAAATCAATCCAATCCGATGTTTGAAACCTCCTGCGCTGATGTTCTAGGTATACAATTACGATAGTCAAGAAAGTTTCTTACAGTGCGACAGGTGTTTAATAAAACCGCCTTCTGAGCTGTTGCCAATACCCTACTGACTCCTAAATGTTCAAGATGTTCATTGCATTTTGCGTGAATATTGCCTATAGCCGAAATCACAATTGAGTAAATAAATGCATGATTCAAATTCCTCCAAATGGTCTTCACTTCATTACTTAACTACCCATACTTGTGGATCTTAGTTGTATGGGTTGATTGCAAATTTCTGTTAAGTGGACAAGCAATGTCGATGGTGTAGACTTTTTCACCTTTTTTTTTGTCGTGACACGTGTTTGCGATAATTCTTGGTGCTGATAACCTCGTCCTGTATTGCAATGACGAATCTTTCCATCTCTAGATACATAACACCCTTTCTTAGCCAAATATTGAATGACTCACTATCCACTTCAAGTAGTCCTATCGTTTTGGGGTGCTCACCGTGGATAGCTGTCTGCCTCCATTGTATTTTTGATTCCTCTATGGTTTCTGACCTGATATTCAAGGCCCCATCTTAGGACCAATTTAAGGGCTTGTGGTCAAGATCCGTTCTACAGATGGTTCTGTAAAGCGCAACATTTCATTTTTTGTTAAAATAGTCTTGAAACTGTATAACTTGTGACTCATACATTTTTTTGACATCGATAACGCTCCTACCCCTTATATGTCGTGGCAGAACTGCCTAAATTTTTCTGCAATATTTAAAGTGACGCTTTTTTTAGGAATAAATAATGAGTTGTTGATTTTTTTAGAATTAGGGTACTTTTAGGAAAAAAACACAAGATTTTCATTCAGTAAACAATACTGAAAAATACCCTTTGAAATAAATTAAATTACCCATAAACCGGGGGGAGGGGGGCTTCCAATCGCTTCTTAAATTTTTTCTCTCCAAAACAATCACTGTCATTTACACCGTTCAGAATTTTAAACATGCGAAATTTAGTTATTTAAAAAAAGTTAAGTATTATATGCTTTCTGATAATCAACTTGTCAAATTAATTACTTCAAACTCGAACCTTTAAAAACACAGCCCTACAAAAAATAAGAGTTCCGACAGGCCAGACTATTACTCAATTCTTACATATTTTGGATCGCTGATTCCGAATCTATTGTCGGAATTTCAATGTTAGCTCCTATTTCCTTCTTAAGCAAAAAAGTGCGACAAAAAGTGTCTGTTAAACTCAAGAAATTTGAAGGTTCGGCATATAAAAAGAGCTATCTTTGGAATCCCTATTTCGAATTCGGATTCTGCGACCGAAAAATACGTCGAATCAGACTAGTGAGTTTCTGTGCAAAAAAGTACATTAATGTTCTTATGCTTAATTACACTTAAATTTAAAAAAGAGTAAATTACAAAAAATTAACGATATGCAAACTTTAAAAAAATTCATTTTTTTCTGACATTACAATGCCAGTTTTAGAAAGCAAAGATTACATCTTATATTGGAATGTTAGCATCCAAATGGATCATTACACGCTGGCCAATCGACCTGACATCGTGATGCGACAAAAAAAGGTGAAAAAGTCTACATCATCGACATTGCTTGCCCACTTAGCCGAAATTTGGAATCAACCAATACAACTAAGATCCACAAGTATGGGTAGTTAAGTAATGAAGTGAAGAATATATGGAGGAATGTGAATTATGCATCTATTCACTCAATTGTGATTTCGGCTATAGGCAATGTTCAAGCAAGATGCAATGAACATCTTGACCATTTAGGAATCAGTAGGGTGGCAACAGCTCAGAAGGCGGTTTTATTAAACACCTGTCGCATTGTAAGAAACTTTCTTGACTATCGTAATTGTATATCTACAACATCAGCGCAGGAGGTTTCAAGCATCGGATTGGATTGATTTTTAACATTCTATTCTCATCAGTCACTTGAATTAGTCCGTGGTGATGTATAACTGAGTTCACCCGAATAAAAGTTTTGAAGAAAATAATAATAAGAATTTAATAATTTAACTACTTTTAACTAAAAAAATACTACTGAATCAATAATAGTTACAAATTCTAATATTAAACACATGCCCATAACTTCACTATCAAATCTTTTAAAATGACAAGTTTTTACATTGTAAGATTTTATAGTCAGTTTTCAATTAATTGATTTTAGATCAAAATTTGTTTGTTTGTTTCAATTTTGAATGCAAAAAGTGGTCTGTTTTTCTTAAATCCTTGCAGTCGTCGAATATGGGAATGATGGGCTTGATAAATGCAAAATTTTTGTTTTTAAGGATTTTTAATCAAACATTTTTGAATTAAATTCCTCTAAAATAAATTTCGAATAATGAAAAATTAAGAAAATAATTGGTCCAATATAAGCCTCAAGAATGACAAGATTTTTTAACTAAATAAAGTAAAAATGGATTTTTTTTTAAAAGTTCTAAAATCGTGTAATCTAATCAATTGAAATAGTAGCGATCTTTTCTTACATTATTTTTTAATTTATAATGAATAATTAGGAAATGTTAATTTAAATAATTTTCAAATCAAAGCGATAAAAATTTGATAATTTGAAAGTGAAAACTAATTTGAATCCTTCAAAGTCGAAAAATAAATTAAACATTACAACAACAAATTATTTATAAACCCTTCAATAAGTAGTACAATTATGAAAGCTTTAATAGTTTAATTTTGCTGAAATTCTGAAGATTTGTATTTAAACTACAAAATTTTGAAATTTAGATTTGAAATCTTCTATAATATTTTATAAATTTCATACCAATTATTTTTTAATTTAATATTTTGTAGCAAATAAACTTACTTCTTCTTTATTAATAACGTGTCTCCTAAGGGTTTACATCACTTCCATTCCTTAAAATGTTTCTGCT
>NC_046664.1:40697559-40714923 GCF_010883055.1 Belonocnema kinseyi | reverse complement strand
CTTATTCTTACTATATATACTATAATTTACAACTATTTACATAAATACTTATACCCAGTTCCTTAGCTCTGTTTCCTGTGATAGCGCAATTTAGAACATATTAGGAATCGAGTGAGCGAGCGATCGAAAGTGAAAGTGCCAGTGAGAGAGAGAAGAGCATGAGAACGCAAACGCATCTTAGTCTACTTATATAATTACATTATCATTACTTACAATCTTTACTCTTCTGATCTATGCGACTTCCGTTTCCTGTTTCTTTCACTGTTCTTGTACCTCCAATTTGCCATTTATTCACATCCATTCTTTCATTCTCTCTCATTCACTCCTCTAGCACCCTCCAACTCCTTCATCCATTCTTCTCATAATCCATCCTTCCCTACTATCTTAACCAAATTGTTTTGCCAACTTCACGCGTGAAAAAAGTTTGCTTGGCTCAAGCATGGCAAGACACTTAGAAATATCTGGCTAAAGTATGGGTCACAGCTGATTGGCAGCATGGTGCAAGCCTTGCTCCTGTTCGTTTCTCATGCTTAGGACGCGCTAACAACAAATGAATATTCTGAAGAGCATCAGTGTCAAACAAAATGAGCTTGCATTAAAAATTAAAATCTTAGGTTTGAGAATAGCCGAAACGTCTCTAAATGGTAAGTTCACTACCTGGATGCACTGTGTCTCACACCAGGTATTTTAGCACGTATTTTATGAGAACTTAAAAAAAATTTTAATTTTCTGAATAATGGAAACAATTCGAAATGGTGAGGCGACTACCCAGGTGAACCAGTTCGCGCCCCAGGTAGCTTAGCACGTATTCCACGAGAACTTTTTCAAAATTTAGATCGCTCCAACAGCCAAAATTACTAGAAATTGTGAGTCGACGATCCGTATGCACCAGGTCGAGCACCAGGTAGTTAATTACGTATTCTACGAGAACTTTTTATAAATTTATATTTTTTGAATGATTAAAACAATTCTGAATGATGAGTCGACGAGCCGGGTGCACCAGTTCGCGCCTCAGGTAGCTTAGTACATATTCCACGAGAACTTTTTCAAATTTTAGATCTTTCCAACAGTCAAAATTACTAGAAATTTTGAGTCGACCATCCGGGTGCACCAGGTCGAGCAGCAGGCAGTTAATTACGTATTCTACGAGAACTTTTTTTAAATTTATATTTTTTGAATGATTAAAACAATTCTAAATGGTGAGTTGACGACCCGAGTGCACCAGGTCGCGCCTCAGTTAGCTTAGTACGTATTCCACGAGAACTTTTTTAAATTTTAGATTGGTCCAACAGCCAAAATTACTAGAAATTGTAAGTCGGCCATCCGGGTTCACCGGGTGGACCGGGTTGAGCACCAGGTAGTTAATTACGTATTCTACGAGAACTTTTTTTAAATTTTTTGAATAATTAAACAAATTCCAAATGGAGAGTCGACGACCCGGATGCACCAGGTCGTGCCTTAGGTATCTTAGCACGCATTCTACGATAACTTTTTCAAAATTCAGATTGCTTGAACAGCCAAAATAACTAAAAATTGTGAGTCGACGATCCGGGTGCACTAGGTCGAGCACTACGTCGTTCAATACGTATTGAACAATAACTTTTTCAAAATTTATATTTCGCGAATAATGAAAACAGTTCCAAATAGTCATTCGACGACCCGGGTGCACCAGGTCGCGCTCCATGTTCTTAACACGTATTTAATGAGAACACTTTCAAAATTTAGATTGTTATTTTTATTACTTTTGTCTGTTGGAATAATCTCAATTTTAGAAAAGTTCTCGTGGAATACGTACTAAGCTACCTAAAACGTGACCTGGTGCACTCGGGTCGTCAAATCACCATTTGGAACTGTTTTCGACATTGACAAAAATTAAATTTTTAGAAAGTTTTTGTAGAAAACGTTTTAAACTACCTTGTGTTTGACCTGGAGCACCCGGATCGTGGACACACAATTTTTAGTAATTTTGGATGTTGGAACAATCTAAATTTTGACAAAGTTCTCGTAGAATACGTGCTAAGCAACCTGGAGAGCGACCTGGTGCTCCCGGGTCGTCAAACACCATTTGGAATTGTTTTTATTATTCACAATGTTTAAATTTTTTAAAAGTTCGCGCAGAAAACGCTTTAAATTAGTTTGTGTTCGACCTGGAGCTCCCGGATCTTCGACACACAATTTTTAGTAATTTTGGCTGTTGAAACAATCCAAATTTTGAAAAAGTTCTCGTAGAATACGTGCTAATCTACCTGGTGAGCGACCTGGTGCAGCCGGGTCGTCGAATCACCATTTGGAATTGTTTTCATTATTCACGAAATTAAAATTTTTTCAATGTTCTCGTAGAAAACGTTTTTAACTACCTTGTGTTCGACCTGAACCACCCAGATCGTCGACACACAATTTTTAGCAATTTTGGCTGTTGAAATAATCTAAATTTTGAAGAAGTTCTCGTAGAATACGTGCTAAGCTACCTGGGGCGCCATCTGGTGCACCCGCGTCGTCGACTGACCTTTTGGAATTGTTTTCATTATTCACAAAATTTAAATTTGTAAAAAGTTCTCGTAGAATACGTATTATTATACTACCTAGTGCTCGACCTGGTGCACCGGGATTGACGGCTGACAATTTTTAGTAATTGCGGCTGTACAAACAATCTAAATGTTGAAAAAATTCTCGTAGAATACGTGCGAAGCTACCTAGTGCGTGACTAGATTCACACAGATTGTCGACTCACTAATGGTAGTTATTTTGGCAATTGGCACAATTTAAATTCTCAAAAAGTTCTATAAAGAAAATGTGCTACACTACCTGGTGCGCGAACCGGTGCGGTGCACCCGGATAGCGTACCTACCATTTAGAAACATGTCGGCTATTGGCAAACATGAGATTTTCATTGTTAACGCAGGCTAATTTTTTCTTACACCTACATATTCTTAAGTATATTCATGTGTTTAGCGTGTCCTAAGCATGGGAAACGGACAGGAGCAAGGCTTGCGCCATGTTGCCATTCAGCCGTGATCCATGCTTCTGCCAGATATTTCCAAGTGTCTTGTCATGCTTTAGCCATGCAAACTTTTTTGACGCGGGATTCTTTTATCCTCCATTCCTCTCCTACATCCTTCCCATACACACTCCCATGTTTCCTCCTCGCATTTACATATTCTACACTCACGGTTCTCTTCTTTTTCCCAATACATCCCCTCCCTTACTTCGTTTCCCAATCTAAATCTTGCTATTCTGGTCCATCTTCTCTCTCCCCATCCCTTTTCTAAATACTTTGTCACTCCTTTTTTCTCAATTCTTAATAGTTTACTCCAGTCCCGTCTGCTATGTCTCTAGCATTAAAGAACTCCCTTATTCCTTCTTCCTATCTAGTTAGTTCGATCGCCCACCCTCTCCTCTCTTTTACCTGCATAAAACATTTTCTCGTCATTTCCTCTCCCTTTCCCTCCTACAGTCTCGTCACAAATTTCCATGCCTTCTTTCCTGCTCTAATACTTAACTTCTCCCTTTGCGCTTCTTCTCTCACTATATATCTTGGCGTCCTCCTGTTCACCCCTAGTGTCCACCTTATATACCTTTTGGTTACCTCTTAATATCTTTCCTTACTTTCCATCCCCATATCTCTGCTCCATAACCATATACCGGCCATACCAACGTATCAAATAACCACATTCTCCTTCTCCAATTTTTTTTTAACCTTCTTTTTCTTATTCTCTATATCTGTTTCATTACACCTGCTGCTTTTTTTAACCTTTCTTTTATATGAGCTCTATGATCTCCATTTGTTTGCAAGATATAGCCCAAATATTTAAACTCTTTTACTTCTTCTAACTTTATGCTCTTCCATCTGCCCGCCCATTCTTTCTTCCTTCCCCCTCCTTTTCTAAACCATATTATCTTTGCCTTTTCTACATTTAAATTCGGCTTTTACCCATCTAAGTATTTCTCTAATCCTGTAATTAAACCCGCTATCACTTCTTCATCCTCTGCCATCAAAACTATGTTGTTTGCGTATTTCAGTGTATATATTGATACACTATACATCTATTATTATTGTTATAGTATCAAATCGATTGGCAACTTTGACTAGAAATAACAGTTAATAATTATTACTATTTTTTCCTAAAATTGTATATAAAATATCCGGTAACGATTCATATCACTTTATTATATTATAAAGTAAGCGGAAAATTAAGGAATTTTAAGGAATTTGAAATATTGTGAACTTTTAGAGTTTGATTATTCTTAACACTTTAAAAATTATTTGCATACAATTGAAAATAGTCCGGGAGCTGGGTACCTTCCCGTATGCAATAATATGTCCAAGGAAAGTTAAGGGTTATTCTTATGTATTTTGAGCTGCTGAATCCGAATATGTCGGTCGCTTGCCCGAAAAAATGGTACGTTTTGTTTGAATCACAATTGTTTAAACAAATTATGAAAACATTATTTTATCGTGTTGGACAATTTTCATTTAAAGAAGAAAAGATCTCTAGTAATTTTTTCGTTAATTGGGCATTGCATAAGTTATGATTTTTCGAATGACGAAAATGTAACGTTTTTTGCCAACTTTCGTTGTTAATAATTTTTGACCTAATGAATATCTCTTGAAAATTAAAAAACGTACTTGTTTCTTGAGATATAGCGATGAGCGCTTTGTATAAATGCAGAATGTGTAATTTATATGAAAAAATTGAATAGTTTCTGTTGCGCTATTTAATATCAATATCCTTAAGGGCATGCGATATTTACAAAATTGTCGATTTTACCAGTTTTAGGTTCCCACGGATTTTTTTTTCTACAATAATAAATATTTTGTCTTAAAAATTTGGGAAATGCTAGCGCACATGCTAACGGACGTCCCCGCACACTTTTTTGTGCTTATTTTTCAAAAAAATTTGATTTTGCTAACAACGTGTATATTTCGTGGTTATGTGTGTTACAATTCTCCCGATCGTTACGTCCAAACTACACAATATTTCTGGCCGAAAACGTTGGATTTTCAAATAAATATAGTAACTAATCTCCCGGAACTAACCTTTTTTGCAGGTAATCAGAAAAGTTTATTTCATAAATAATTTCCAGATTATGGGAAAGGCAAAGATGAAAAACGACGTAACCTCAAAATAATGCATATGCATACAATTTTTATTAAGCGCAATAAATTTTTTGTTATTATCCCTCAAAAAAGAGTCCGGGGACCTCCGTTATGGTATTTTATAGCATCTCCGAATGCAGTTTTTAAAAATTTTCATTTTTGTGGAAAAAAAGGCGGGGAAACTGTAAGTATCACATGCCTTTAAGAAGAAAGGGTGAAGAACGAACACCCGCGAGCGCGAGACATATCGGCTCGCAGCGCGCTCGGCGCTCGATCAGCAAAAGTGCCTTGTGAGCACTGCAAAATAACAAATTTTCGACGTTGAGAAATAGGGTTTTTTAGGCGGGGACTCAAAAATAGCGCATATCAGCCTGTAGGGTATATCTCAAGGAACAAGTACGTTTTTTAATTATCAAGAAATATCCATTAGGTCAAAAATTATTAACATCGAAAGTTGGCAAAAAACGTTACATTTTCGTCAATCAAAAAATCATAACTTATGAAATACGTAATTAAAGAAAAAATTACTGGATATCTTTTCTTCTTTAAATGAGCCATATATTCAGAAAAAAATTGTCCGACACGATAAAATAATTTTTCTATAATTTGTTTAAACAATTGCGATTTAAACAAAACAAAACATTTTTTCGGGCATGCAACCGACTTATTCGGATTCAGCGGCTCAAAATACATAAGAATAACCCTTAACTTTCCTTGGACATATTATTGCATACGGGAAGGTACCCAGCTCCCGGGCTAAAACTTTTAAGATTAATGAATCCAAACAATTGCTGAATTAATTAAAAAATGGATGAATTTTTAAAGTAGTACCCTAAAATTAAATCATTAAAACTAATTTTTAAATTGTGCTTAATGATCATTACATATAATTGTCGAAATTAATCAGATAAAGCATTTCGGTGCAAGCGGAACCACTTCATGTTGCTTCAAGTGGGAAAACACATTAATGTAACAGAAAAAGTAACAAGATGAAAAAAGTGTTTTTGAGTGAAGGAAGAGAATAAGAGCTAACTTCGGAATTCTGATTTTGGATTCAGCAGGTCAAAATGCATACAGGGATACACTGCTCTGGTCTACCAAACAGGCTATTTTTTGTGGGGTGTGAAAATGATCAATTCAAAATTTCGGTTAAAGACTGAAGAATTTTTAAATTAGGATCTTGAAACTTAATCGTTTTAAATGATCTACAATTTTTAAAATGCAATCGTTTCAAAATAATACGCAAAATTAATTAATTAATTTTGGTCTTGTTTCATAATAAATATGATATTATAATTGTTTCATACATTTCTTAACTTATTATTTTAAATTTGGTTTAATAGTGTCCTTTTTAATAATAAAATTTCTAAACAGAGTGCTTGTAATAATTAGATTATGTTTAATGTATAGTTTTACTAATTTCTCCTCTTGATTATGAGGTTTACATAAGCTATAATTGGCTATAATCGACCCTTCTCCGTTCCGATCAAGACTTAGGTTTCAATCTCCTGTTAGTATATAATTTTCATCCCCTTTGACATCTGGTATTGGGCTTTCTATTTCATCATACATGTGTTCAAAATCGTCAAATTAAAAAAGATCCTACGTATTAAAATTATCAACCAATAAAAGGTTTTTATATAAATAAATTACTATGTCGAGAGAACTCATTAAAAAAGGATACTTTTAATGCCATCGTTTTTATCAAAACGTGCATTTTAACATTGAAAAATAAAGATATTAATTTATTTCAAGGGGACATTAGAGTTTACCTTTAAGATGCTCAATATATGTGTCAGTAGTATTCTGAGGGGGTGTATCTACAGATAGAAAAATATAAAAAGCAGAGAAAAAATAGTTAAATTGAGTATAAATTTTCATTTTTAAGTTGGAATTTATAAAAAGAGGTGTTTATTAGCCTTTGCAAATTGTTTACTGTAAAAATAATATTTGTGATAATACGTACAGCGTTGATATAATTGTAGAGTGACAAGCCATCATCCCATGGTTCTTCCTTTTCACAAGATAAATTGGCAGGCCTTAGAATATGACTGCGATCCAGTGCTGCCAGTCCATGTGCGAAAACTTGGACACTATCATATACAAGAGCTGGTTCTGCCTGGAAAATTATTGTTGCATTATTTAATTGTATTTGAATTTTGTACTTTGTTTTATTTTAAAGACCTGAATTTTGGTACATTAAACTCTATAAATTTTTGATTCAGCTGAGATATTTTTAATTTCTTCTCAGATTCTGGTAATGTTGGTCTCATTTTCAAAATTCGCTCCTAAATTAAAAAAAAAAAGTTTGAAACTATCAAAATCTTGAGGGAAAAGCCTGGGATCTTTATTGATCAGGGAAATTCAGCGGAAAGTCAGAGATGTTGAAAAAGTCTTGCAAAAGGCAGGGAATTTCTATAAGATACAATTTAGTCGCTTAATTTTTAGTTTTAATCTTTATTTTTAAAATTAAACGATGTATTTTTTAAATTTGTAATTTCTACAACACTAATAAAAAACTAAACAATTTTAAAAAGTTTAATTTGAGAGTAATGATTGGCTGCAGTTGTAACACGCTTCCCTTCTTCAAAGATTTAAATTTCCAATGTTTTAAATGCTTAAAAGTGAAACTGTGGAAAAATAACTTTTCTTCAGGTCACCGCTCACTTTTTTCACAAATTTTATTTCCGAACTAAATTTTTTTATTATAAAGTTAACTGTTTAAGGTACAATTTCAAATTTGAGAAATCTGAGTGCCTCAATTGAAAATTGTACAATTGCAAAAAAAAAATGTTTTTCGGAATCTCATAATACACCATTTTTTAATTTTTCAGGATATCAGTTTAAAAGTAAACAATTTTAAACATTCAATATTTGATCTTAATTTCTAATAATAATAATCATTATTATTTATTTATTCAAACTAGAGGTGACCTTTGTCACGTTCAACGCTCGCGGCCGCTGTTATATGACAGCGGTAAAAGATGAACTGCGCACTACACCCTGCTCCTACACCTACAACATCACCGCAAAAGATTTCAAACATGGTATTAAATTAACTTATAATATCCTCATCTCATCAGTCACTTAACTTAGTCCATGGCTATGATGGAAAACCGGGTTCGACCGAGAACAAGTTAAAGAAGTAATAATAGTAATATTGATAATAATTTGTAATTAACACTTGGATGGTTAAAGCTCGTATGTAGCTTTTGTTGACTGAAAACAGATTAGTATGATCTCAAATTACTTAATTAATTAACCTAAATGATAGAATATTACGTTGTTTCATATTCAGGTTTTTCAGAAAATAATTTGATAACCTGTAATGAACATAATGATAATTTTTCTTTGATGCTGGGGTGATGAAATCTTCCTAGGGATTGCGTGAACAATTGTAAATTGTTAAATGTCATATTTTAAGCACATAATCTAAAGAGCTTAATGCATTCCCTTACAGAGAGGTATTTCGAAAAATTGTAATGCTGTTTTTTCTCAATTAATTGAAAATATGATGCATTTTATGAGCCTGGGAAGGGGAAAATAGTCGCCGTGAGAGTACCCATAGCGAATCGAATTTAGGCGCCATCAGTTCACCATGGTTTAACTCACGGTGACGGTCTGCTAATTCCCAGGTGCATAAAAAGCATCATATTTTCAATTAATTAAGAAAAAACTACGACATGACCATTTTTTGAGAAACCTCTCTATGACAGACTGTATGTTTAGATTATGTGGTTAACATACGACATCAAAAAGCCTTAAAAATCTAATCGCGCTAGAGCCCTGGAAATGATGAATCAGAGGTACTGAATCCTGAGGTGTGACTGTCTTTGGGAACCTGTGGACTCGATTCTGCGAGACCTAAACTTAGGGGCGATCCTTCCAGCGGGTAATAGCAAAACCGCCTTGAATCATCGGGGGTGCAAGTTCTCATGCACCAAAGCCATGATATGATTGCTGTGCTAAGGGCAGAATAGCATCATGATTAATAAATTCTTAAACACACCAGCATGTTACCCTCAGTCAAGGTGGACACGTCGGAGTCACAATGAAGGTTTCTGAAAGGCGACTTTTAGACAACAGGTCGAATCCCACAGTATATGGACTCACCCCCGGCAAACGGAGCTCTACAGTGGATGTTTTTTATTTTCCTATTTACTCGTGCGATGAAAATCTACAAAACAGTAAATAAAAAAAAAAAAATAAGGGTTCCGATCCGAAGCCCTCCGCTAACCCACCGCCAAGAGTGGAGAGCTTCTCAAGGCCCGTCTACCTGGGTAAACGCGCTCTTTAGGAGATATAGTCTGTGGGAGAACTGTAGCCTGAAAGAGGCGTCATCCAATCCCTCAGGGCCGCAGTCATCCCTCCGCAAACAATTGGGGAAAAGATTCAAGCAGACACGTCGGTGCGTGGAACAAATCTCGAGAAGAGTAATTCTTTTCTGAACGAACTAAAGTTTTGATCTTCAGTAGATGTTTGAAAGATTGGAAAGATCGGACTTACTGACTCTCTATAGGATTTGAATCTTCTAGGGAGCTGAATCCTAAGAGTAAAACCCTTTGCTGTTTCTCAAGAGATCAATCTCTTAGTGAGTCAGAATGTGCCGTTTCTGATGAATCTTTTGGAAACAAAATTTTACTGTATTGAGCCACATACAATAATTTTTCGAATTTTGATAAACTGTCATTAGTTGGAATTATTGTTGACTAATTTATTATTGTTATTTTTTTGTCATAAATTCAGATTTATGTAAATTTTAATCAGAATGCTTCTATTATCGAGTTTTATTATTCTAGTAATTGATTAATTATTATTTAAGCAATGATAATAAATTATATTAATCTATAAGATATTAAAAACTAAAATATTGAAAAAATTAATAAATTGTTTGAAAAATTCAATTTTTCAAAATTAAATTTATTCAATAAATAAAATGTATAACAAACTTTAACAATTGTTTACAAAATAAAAGGGTTTGAAAAATAAAATGGTTTGTAAAATAAAATAGTCTCTGAAATTAAATTTCAGGAAAAAAGAAATAGATTCCAAAATATTATTTAAACAAATAATGGAAGTTGAGAAAATGATACAATTGATAAAAAAGTAATTAATTCAAAAAGAAAAGTGTTGAAACAATAAATTCAAAGAAAACATAAAATGGTTAAACAATAAAATTGATGAGGAATCAAAAAGGTATAAGAAATGAAATATTTTTAAAAAATTGCTAAAAACTGAAATTGGTTATAGAATTAAATTAGGAAAATCAATTCTTTTTCTAATTACAAATTTTGAACAAAATAATTGTTGAAATAAAAGTTATAGATATTTCGACCATAAAATTAAAAATTAATTCTCAAAAAAAATTTTGTGAATTATAGTTAGAATACTTTTATCATCAATTATTAGTATTCTCTTAATTAATTGATTATTATTCCAGCAATGATAATAAATGAAATTCTCAAATCAGATATTGAACAAATATAATATAAAAAAATTGTTTAATAAGTTAAATTTTTAAAAAATAAATTTATTTAAAAAAATAAAATGTTTGACAAACTTAAATCAGTCTTCACAAAAATAAAGGGGTTAAAAAATAAAATCGTTTAAAAAATTAAATTTTAGAAAAAAAATAGATTTGTAAATATAATCTAAACAAATAATACAATTGATAAAAAAAAATAAAATCGCTAACAAACAGTAATTAATTAAAAAATAAAATTCTGAATGTCATTAATTTTACATTATTCAATATCTATATCTATATCAATATCAAAAAATTCTATTTATTATAATCATAATTAAATATTAATTATTCACAAATTTAACTATTTATAAATACATTGTATAATATTAATTAATTAGTAAAATATTTCACTATCGCCTCATAATCAAATGATAATGTATATTATATAGCTGAGTTTTAAACGCGTATAATATAATTTGGAATTAGCCAGAAATCGCTAGATTTCTATAAAGTAGCTTTTATTCTGATTTCAGAAACAGAATCTCAGAGATTAAAGTCATATTGCATAGGCAGAGAGTAAAAGTCCAGAGAGCTGAGAGTAGGTTCAAAACCTATCTCTTTCGGATGGCAGTTCGCTCCCTTCGGGATCGTTTGAAAGTATCTTCGGTTAAGTTTCCATCAGGAGCAAAACGTTCTAGAACTGCGGAGGTTGCGATCTGTTAAATATGGAATCTCGGTTACTTTTTTTTTTTATCAGTACACAGATTAAAGGACCGATCTTCTGTATCTGACGTGCTCGGGATTCAAAATTAACCAGTTGCTGCCCCAACCGATCCGTTTCTGAGTGATTGAGAAGAAGGTAAAGTCCACTCGGGATGGGATCACTTTCTTCCTGCAGTAAATATTTTCGGATCTTGAGAAGAGTAAAACCTAACGGGCCCTTTTTCATCGGTTCAGGGAATAAAACACAAATTGAGCAAAACCTCTTACTGTCAGTCCCTGCATTAGGGACCTTAGATATCGCAGCATAATCTGGGGTCACTTTTCCTGCTCAGCCAAAATGCAGGAGAATAAGGAAATTTTATGAAATGTACCAAATGAGTCTGTTAATGGATTTAACGGAAATCTTAATGATGCCGATAAATATGCATAAGAGCCAAGGCGCCTAAAAAGTTATAACAAGGCGTATGTGTCCGGTGAAGACAGGGATTGCCCTAATCCAAGAACCTTGGTTAGTCAGGGAAAGGATTAGTGGCTTGACAGGTTGTGGATCTGTATGTAAGGGGTCACGCGAAAAAAACCAAGGGCATGGATAGTCATCAAGGGTACGGGTGCGATCTTGAGGCTTAATTTCTGCACTAAGAATCTCACCGTTATTCAGGTGGGATTCAGGGACAGACGCGAAAAAGGCTAGAGGTGTTTATCACCTTGGTTGTTTCCCAGGGGATGCTGAGAAACCCTCTACTCTCAGAGAGAAGGAGCTTTAATTCAGCACTGCCAGGAGAACAGGATCCCTCTGCTATTAGGCTGTGATGTAAACTCCCACTATACGGTATAAGAGAGCACAAATATCAGTTACAGAGACTGGGCCATCTATAAGACGGCCAGAGCATTAGAACTTTTTTTGGAAATCCGAAAAATCCCTAAACATCCGAACAAAAGACCGAGAATACTGGGAACAAATCTAGGGTTACCGATAGGCGAAGGTGTGATCCTGGGCTATATTTACATGCTGGGCAGAGCTAGGGAGACCCTAGTTTCACCTAAGAAAGACCTAAGGACAATAAGGCAACAAACCCTTTGGGGTCCATTTTGTGGAACCTGAAAAAATTATAACCCAACCAGTGATTAGTAAACTAGGCTTTATCAAGAGGTGTTGGGTCAACTACTGAGAGCGAATAGTTCAGGGTATGTTAAAATAGAAGTTATAGCTTAATCGCCAGGGGGCATCCATCAGGGCTTCCCGCCCACTTTTCAACTAACTATACTTAGGCGATTAAAGTTTGTTTGTAGCCTTGGTTGACTTATGACGGATTTGTATTTTCACAAATTAATTATTAAATTTAATTAAATGATAGAATATTATGTTATTTACTAATGAGGCTTTTGAGAAATATAATTTGATACCCTGAAGTGAAAGAAGGAAAATTGTATTTCAATGGATTTTAGATGACCCGTATTTCAAGTTCTAATCATCATAAATTTTGGTCTCGTTATTGCACACAAATGCAAAATTAATTTTTTATCAAAATAAATCCTGTTTCCTCTTCTCTCAAATGCGAGTATAAGATAAATTCTTTTGGAATAAATTT
The DNA here is from genome assembly GCF_010883055.1 of Belonocnema kinseyi. Taxonomy (NCBI): domain Eukaryota; kingdom Metazoa; phylum Arthropoda; class Insecta; order Hymenoptera; family Cynipidae; genus Belonocnema; species Belonocnema kinseyi. Next base: position 40,702,046 of record NC_046664.1, on the reverse strand, counting down.
ATTATGTTAGTATCAACATAAAAAAATTAAGGAAAAAATAAAACGCTGTCCCTTTTGAGAATGTTGACTGAACATTTTTAGAAACGCGGCGGCCATTTTCTACCGAATTTAAAAGGTGAATAAAAGGATCTATCAAAATTAAGAAGGCCCAGACGCCGGCTCAATTTAAAACAAATTCAGTCCTACACATATTTTTTGTTTGAACCGAACTGGAATTTGAAACGTCTTAATTGACTACTTCGTTTGCGAAGAAATTTGTTTCATATTTCAAACTAACTTATAAACTGATAATGCAGAGACTAGTCTACTTCAATCGATTTTCTCTAAACCAAGTCCTTACAGATTATGGTCCACTTCTACGAGACAGTCCTCTGAACCCAATTGTTAGTGCATTCTATTGATTTCGACTCGAATTCAAAGGGAAATTAATTCAATTAAAGTCTAATACGATCTGCGTAATTCGGTTTTGTGATAAGCATCACTCAGGACATAGTTGACCTTCCAATTGAATTAATTAACGATTCATATCATATGCGGCGCAGCTACAAAATCTTAATTTCAAAATTTCCTGACTTTCCCTGAATGAAATGTAATTTCCCTTGCTCGTTATAATTTTTTTCAGGTGTAACAACAACTTTATGTCTAAGAGATGAATAATGTCAGTGCTAAAAAATTTTCGTTTCTAAATTAATCTTAAACACGTTTAGTTACAACAGTGATAAGGAAGTTTATAAGGACCTATTCACGAATTACTTAAGACATACAAAAACTACATTAATTTTGAAAGAAATATATAGGTTTTCAATTTGAAAAGATTATTCATTAATAAAAAATAAAAGAATTTAATTTTCAGTTAGTGAAATTGATATTCAACTAAGGAAAAACGGAAATTTAAACAAAATAGTTACATTTTCAACCAGTGATGAGTTTTGGATAATTAAAAATGCATTTCTAAGAAAAAGTGTAATAATTGATACTAACACCAAAAATATTTTAATCTTTAATTAAAAACAGTTGAACGAAGCAAAAAAATACGAATTTTTGAGAAATCAGTTGAAATCTTCAACAGCCAAAAAGATTAATTTCCTGCAAAACAGTTTTTCAATCCAAAAATAAGAAGTTTCTACGAGAATATTATAATCACTGTTAGACGGAAATTCATGTTTTTTTTTTCAATTTGTCTTTCATGGCATAAAATCAATCTTCTGAATTGAAGCTAAACTATTCTGGTAAAAATGTATTGCTTTTGGATAAAATTTTTTTATTTTTAGTCAGAAATTTATTTATTGCACTGAAAATGGTAATAATCCATTTTTTGTGCAAGAAGCATTTTCATTGATAGAGATTTAATCTTCTTAGGTGAAAATTCATCTATTTGTTTGCGAGTTTCGTTATAAATTCTTTTTATTTGTTTGAACATTTAATTTTCCGCTAATAATTTGACTATTTTATTTTGGCTAAAATATTAGTTTCTTTGGCTGATCACTGTGTGACAAAGAAAAACTGCAGGGACTTTTATGGAGACCTAGCACAAGTTAGAGGTCTAGTAACATTAAGAAAAATGTTATCGGAGAAATTTCCTATACACGATGAGAATCTCATTTTCCGGTCGAAACCCGTTTTTGGGTAGGTTTTATGTGAAAAATCACTCATAACTTCAATAGTTTCCATCTGGTTTACAAATTCTTTAGTTTGAAAAGGAAAAAGCAGACTTTTTCGTCTGTGTATTCTTTATTTTGTAGAAATAAAAACTGACGAGACTGCAGTTATTTTTTTAACTTTGACGGCGAATGAGCTTTTTTGAAAGAAATGGGATGGAAATTGACGCTAATGTGTTTGCATTTCAGGATTTTAGGCTCTGAGAAACTGTGTGGGCCAGGCATAGAAACGGATCCGATTTACCAATTCCTATAACTTTTGACCCAAGCAGTTTCCTAGGGTCTTATATCTTGAAATTCAGACAACTTCGTCTATTTCAATCCAATTTCATTCAAAGAAAGCTCATTTGATGCAGAATTAAATTTAATTTTAAAATATTATGTTGAAAAAATGGCTTATGTATTAATATCATAAAGTAAATTCGGATCTTATTATCTGAAACGTAAAAATTAAAATATTACTGTTTTGAGCTCATTTATATTGACGATTCGACATGGTCCGATATTGGGACCTTATGGATTTTTTGGCTGATATTTATACTTGAAAATCACGTTAGAATTACTTGCGGCTTTTTTAAAAGAATAAATTTCTATATAAAATGATAGTTTTTTATGTTTATCAAAAAATAAAAATATGCTAAATTAGGTTTGATATCTGAATTTGTTCAAAACAATTTAGAAGATGGTGAACCTTCCATGAATTAAATGTCACGTATGATCCATAGTCTGAAGAAGTGATTTTCATTACTTGTAAGTAATATTCAGAATATCTGAAAAAATCATTTTGTAATGGCCATAGTGTTACAGTTAAAAATTCAATTTTTGTATGAAATAAAATATCGTTCAACGGCATTTGAGGGAAAAAAATCAGTTACAAGACTATGTGATTAAAAATCTGAAAATAGACAAACATCCTAAAGAAGCAAAAGATAAGGTTTTACAAGTTGTTAACAATTTCTGCAAAGAAATTTTAATTAAATATAATAAGGTCCAAATTAACTAATTTAACTAATTTTTTATTGCCAGATTCTACTTTAATTTGACCAAATGATCTATTCTTCTTTTAATGTACAACTGTGAATTTCTTATGAATGCCAACTGTTTATCTTCTAATTTTCTTTTTAAAACTTATGAATTTCTTATAATTTTTAATTCAATAAAAATATTACTGTAACTTTTTATTCATAGTTTATAATTTATCAAAAGTTTGAATAACTATTTTTTTCATGTTTTCCAATCATTTGTACCCTTCCCTTCTTCTTAGAGCCCTCATTACGAACCTTATGATACGGCAATGCTAGGCGTCTCTCTGTTAATTGGTTCTCTTTCTCTTTTTCTGGTTTGAAAAATGAAGCAAAATGTGGTTTTGTTTCCATCCTACTAAAATGTAGCATTTAATTTTAACTACTGTTTTTATATCTGTGTAATAATCTAATGCTTGTTTTAAATACACAATAAAATTTATTTAATTTACTAACCTGAAATGATGATAACTCAAAGGTAAATACGTAGGGCGCTACGAAAGTCTTGCAATACGCGAAACCTATTGAAAGAAGAGAGATGATCCTTGCGTCATTAGAAAGAGCGTCAAAAATTAGGTAGGAAGAGGAAACCTGTTGACTCAGGTCTCAATACAGTCTAAGCACGCAGCCCGGAACAATTGAGAAATGGCGTCGTGGACAAAGGAAGAATATCGTGCGATAATTCGATACAGCTTTTCTCGCGGTTTAAGTGTAGACCAAAGTTTTGAGGAAATGTCTCCGGTATTGGGTAAGGATTGTCCGCATCGCACAACAATTTTCTGATGGTATAAACCTTTCGAAAGGGGAAATTTAGGTCTCGCGGACGACTCGCGCTTAGGTCGACCGCCGGAAGTGGTGACATCGGAAAACATTGCATCTGTGAATAATCTACTGAATGATAATAGAAGACTCTCGTACCGGCAGATAAAGTTTATGTTACACATTAGTGCACCAGCAGACCATCGAATTTTGCATGAATATTTACATGTTAGGAGGGTTTATACTCTATGGGTACTACATGCTCTGACCTAGGAGCAAATAGCAGCGAGAGTAAAGTGGTGCCAAAAAATGCTAAAAAGATTTGAATTGGGATCTTCTCAGGATATAAATAGTATTATAACAGGCGACGAAACCTGTCTGTATTATTGCGACGTTCGAAAAAAATCTCAAAACAAGATCTGAATGTTTGAGGATGATGATGCTCCAGTGGAGGTACGGAAGTCTCGATCTGTAAACAAAAGAATGATTGCAGTATTCTTTGGGAAACGCGGCATTTTTGCCGCATAAGCCAACTCAAAAACATCAGGCCGAAATCTTGTCTCAGCACCTGGCTATTCCACAACGACAATGCACCAGCTCACAGAGCGAAGGTCACAGTAGCTTTTTTGGTCAAATCTGGACGGACTATTCTAGATCACCCTCCTTACAGTTCAGATCTTGCTTCCTGTGACTTTGGTTTGTTTCCGGAAGTAAAAAAAAACTAAAAGGGCGTCGATTTACGAACGAAACGAACCTTTTGACGGCGTGGGACCAAGCGTGTGCAGATCTTCCAGAAGAAAAGTGGCAGAGTTGGCTCGATGACTGGTTTCGACGTATGGAAAAGTGTATTCACTGCGGTAGGAATTGCTTAGAAAAACTATAAAAGGTTCGTCTGTATTGCAAAAATTTTGTAGCGCCCTTGTATAAATTCTTTTTTTAAATCCTAACCTCACTTTTAATAGAAAACATATATCTTTTTTTACCGCATTTTAATTTAAAATATTTTTTATTATATTAATTTTTTACAACTTTTTTCATAGAACAACTG
>NC_046664.1:40682781-40697459 GCF_010883055.1 Belonocnema kinseyi | reverse complement strand
ATTGAATTTAAAAAATCAAGTGTTTCTGAATTAGCATTAGCAGCATCTGTCAATTTTTATTTGGAGGGTGATAGGAAATCTGCAAATCTGGTAAGGCAAGTAGCCCTTGGTTCTTCTAAAAATGTTTGTGGAATTCTGAAAAGTATTGAGACTTTTACATCTTATACTCAAGATGAAGCATTGGCAAATGCCGAAATTCCATTGCAATCATTTCTTAATTAACTGACAAAATGATTAGTCAAAATCAGTGAACCTGTTTTGCACTCGCTACCTTCCGCCTATCTTTCGAATTTGACTTCGATCTTAAAGTGATCAGCTTATAAACAGCGATCTCTGGAAGATTTTGATGATCAAAACCTTCTTATTACTTTTCTTGTTCCCTTAGAGCTGTATATGCAAGAACCTGATTTATCTAAAAAAGTAATCGTGTGGAAAAATTATTGTTCGGGGTCCTCTGGAAGTTGTGTACCAATAAGAATTTAATTTATTTAAGAGACTACTAAAGTATCTAAATCTGAAAGAGATCAGATGGAGAGTCAAATAGACAATCTTTGGATCAGCTTTATTAAATATGACGAATTAGGTGACATTTCGATTTCTCATACCCTGCTGTTGACCATGATAGATGGTAAAGTCTGCAATGTCATTACAGAAACATCTTCTTCACAAAGATGTTACGTTTGCCTGCGCAACACGAACTATGATGAAAAATATTGACGAAGCTGTTAGAAGAGAAACTGATCCATCTACATTTCAGTTTGGCCTCTCCTCTTTACATGTCTGGATTAGGTTTTTTGAATGTTTGCTGCACATCTTCTACTGCTTAGATTTCAAAAAGTGGCAATTTCGAAGTGCTCCTGAAAAGGATAGTCTTAAAGAGAGGAAAAAAGGGATTTAAGCAGATTCTAAAAGTAGGATGGGTCTTTTGATTGATATTCCTAATGCCGGAGGTAGCGGGACAACGAACGAAGGAAATAGAGCTCGCAGATTTCTTAGCGATCCTAAAACTTCATCTGGGACTACTCGAATTGACATACGTTTGATAGATGAATTCGCTACGAGTTTACAAACCTTTTCTTCTGAATTCGAAATCAACAGTGAAGCATATGAGATAAAAGCTCTTAATGCAACGAGACTCTACATAGAACTATATGGTTGGTATTGTATGCCAGCTTCTGCACACAAAATTCTGATTCAAAATGCAGCATCATAGAAAATGCTTTATTTTCTGTTGTTCAACTCTCAGAGGAAGCACAATAATCATGTAATAAAGATCTGAAGAACTGCAGGGAAAACAATATAATCATATCAAAAACACCAATTCATTGAGAGCAATTAAAAGCTTTCCGAAAGAAGTTATTGCTTTGATCAAATTGCCACAAGTACCAGAAAATAATTCTTCACAAAGTTTTGACAGTTCTTTAGAAGATGAAAGCAATTTTGACAAAGATTAAATATATTTGTTAGTGAGAGGCGAGGAAACCCACTTTAATGAAGCACCCCGAAAACTGTCAGGTCAACCAAACTTTTGAATTGTGTAATTTGGGCAGCAGATTTAAATTCATGCAACTTTTACTTCTACCGTGTGGCTCCACTGCTACACACTCGTTCTTTTTTAAGTAGAATGATGTATCATTAACCAAAATATAAATGTTTAGAAAACCTCAACGGCATTCATTACTAAAATGAGCTGTTCTTTAAACAAAAAAGAGGCCATTGTTACCAATATCGATTAATTTTTATAGTAAATAGAGGAATTTTCAACCATAAAGATCAATTTTTCAATAAAATTCTTGAATTTTTTATAAAATAATTAAATTTTTAACTACATAGTAGAATTTTCAATCTAGAGGGATGATTTCTGCATCGAGAATATAATAGAAGCCATTTTAAGTAAAAAGAATTATCTCCAAACAATGGAAGATGAATTTCCAACCAAAAAAGAATACTTTTCTACTTGAAGATGAAATTTCAATTAAAAAGGACGAATGTTCGAATCATAAAGACAAATTTTCTAAATAAGAAGACGAATGTTTCACGAAACAGTAGGATTTTCTACCAAAAAGATTATTTTCGAACGAAATAGTTAGATCTACAACTTAATAATGAATTTTTAAATAAAATAGTTTTATTTTTTAACTAAGAGAATAAATATTCAGAAAAAGAACAATAAATTTTTATAAGAAGTTTAAATTTCAACCAGAAAATAAGTAATATTGAAATTTTGTCTGAAATATTTTAATGAATCCAACCTCTATTTCGAGATATTTCATAGTATAGATTGAAAAAGTCCACGTAATTTAGTAATTATACGAGTTTTTCATAATTTTCTAGGACTTTAAGAGTTTTTAAAGCTCTCTTAAAATATAAATCTCTCATATACGTAGAGTTTTATATTTGGCTTATTCTATGCATAATCCCAGGATACTTGAAAATCTGGTACTTCTAGATCCCATAACTCGGAAACTAATCTTCGGATCTTGTAATGCTACAGGAAACTTCTGTTCGGCGTGCCAAGAAGTCAAAAAGAATGATTCTTTTTAACAAAATTGTTGAATTTTCAACAAAATAAAACTAACTCTAACTTCATTTTATTGAAAATTCCCAGTCATTTTCTGGCCAGTTTTATATTCTCTGGCTTTTCCTGACTGTCTGGAATGTTCTGACCTTTAGCAGCCCTGCACATGTGATGTTATTCTTCAAGTCAAATAGAGAAAAGCCTCCTGTATGAATAGATCAAAACAATGAGATTTCAGAACAAAAGAAAATTGATTTTAATTCATTGTAACATATTCCGTCCAAATAGAGGAATCAAATAACCTGAAATGCTTTAATAGATAATAACTGACGTTTCATTGAACAGAGGGTAATGGAAATCTTTATGCAGAATGCCAATAACAAATTTTTTGAAATCGAGAACAAAATGTTCAATTTTGATTCTTTTCCACGTAGTGAAATGTAGAAAATTCGTTGGTAAAATAGTGCATGTTTCCTGAATGTGCTTTTCATTATTTAAGGCTTATTTTCAAAAATTGCCTTTCATTGAAATGGATTCCAGAAGCGATAGAAATATGGAAGTAAATTTTTTTGATTGAGAAATAGTCTCTCGATTTAAAGTTTGCGAAAAAGTTAAAATTTTTATACCAACCTGAATAACTCCAGTTCTGTTGAGAATGGCGTGTCCAATGGGTTGAAAACGTTCCATTTGGCGTAGAATTTCAATGACTTTCGGTTCTTCAAGATCAACTAATCGAAAGGCAGTCATGTTCACACTATTGTACTTGAAGTCTTCTAAATCAAAAGTTTCTATATCCTGCAAGCACAATTATATAAAAAAATTATCTTTTGATTACCATTTACTTTCCTAAATGTATTTGAAAGAGTGGTGAGCTGTTTAAATAAAAAATATTGAAATTTTGCTATCACTAAGAGGCCGTTTAAAAGCTATGTCATGCTATTTTATAAAAAATTTTAACAAAATAGTTGAATCGTAATCAAATGGTCAAATTTTTTAAGTGAAGGGTACAAATTTTTAACAAAACATGATTTTGAAACTAAATGGTTGAACTATTAATAAAAAATATTCAAATTAGCCAAAAAGCAGTTGCATTTTTAACCAAATTGTAGAATTTGTAAACAAAGAAGACAAAATTTTTAGAAAAATGTGAAGTTTTCAAACTAAAAGTGCGCATTTTATATTCAAAAAGACGATCTTTCAACGAAACAGTTAAATTTTTAAACAAAAAGATAATAATAATAATAATAATTAAATCTAGAAAAAATATTTAAATTTTTAACAAGACAGTTTTATTTTAAACTAAAATAATGAATCTTTAACAAACAAAAAAATGTTTTTTTGATCAAGAATTTCAACTTTTACCACGTAGTTGATTTGTCAACCAAAGGCGGCCTTTTTACTAAAGAAAAATATAACAGTCAATATTTAAATAAAGAACAGTAATATTCAATAGTAAAACAATGTATTCTCAACAAAAAATGCAATACTTGATATTCAAAGAATTAAACAAAGAAATAACAAATCTTTACAAATTAGTTGAATTGTGAGCTAAAACAGAATAACTTATAAGCAAAACAGTAGCAACTTTAACCCAATCAAAATTCTACCAAAAGAGATGCATTTTCAACCAAGAAAGACTTCATTAAAAACGATCAAATTGTCAACGAAATTGTTAAATTTACAAGTCGAAAGGACGATCTTTCTACAGGACAGTTAAATTTTGCACCCGAGATTTGGAATTTTCAAGAAGCAAGTTAGTTTTCAACCAAGAGTTTGAATTGTTGGCGAAATAGTTGAATTTTGTACCAAAATTTAAATTTTAAAGCCAAAAAAATTTATTTTCTAACAGAATGTTTAATTTTGAAACCGAAAATGTGAGCATTTAATGAAAAAATTTTATTTCAAATAAAACGGAGCGTAATTTTTAGTAAAATAATTAAATTTTTAACCGAAAATATGAATCTTCAACGAAGAAAGATTTTTCGTTCGCAAAAGAGAAAAATTGTTCTATTTCCAAAAAAAGGTTAAATTTGAAACGTAAGATAATAATCTTGTAAGAAAATTGTAGAATTTTTGATAAAATAATGAACTTTTTAACCAAATAATAAAAGTTTCGACCAAAAGAGATTTTTCGCAAAAATGCAATAGTCGTTGATTGAAACAAAAAATATTTTCATTTTCAACACACAAAAAATTGTTGAATTAAATCAACAAAAGTCAAATTTTCAACCAATTGACTACGATTTGAACCCAAAAGGTGAATAAAATACTTAACTGATGAATCTGTAACCAAAAAATGAAATTGTAACCTAGTTTTTCAACTCTCAACCAATTATTTTCTTTTCAACCAAAAAAAGTTGAATTATCAAGACGAATGTGATATTTGAGATGTCTACTAAAAGAGGTTTTAAATTACAAACAGTTCAATCTTTTCTTTCATTACATGTTTTCAACAAAACAGTTGAATTTTCTGACTCGAAATTCTGAAATTTTAATAAAAAGTTTAATTTGCATCAAAATAGTTTAATTATCCGCCTAAAAACACACATTTTCAGAAATAAAGTCAAATTTTTAACAGAAAATTACGACTTTCTTCATAAAATAATTTAATTTTTAAAGATATAATCAAATTTTTAACTAAATGATAATAATTGGACAATTTGCAGACTGTCGCATTCCCTTAATAAAGGGGGAAAGAGGGGAATAAGAGAGAGGCTGTGAAACTTGCGACAAATAAATATGAAGTTTGATTCATTTTTAATACTTTTGAAATATGTAATAAAATACGTAAAATGGCCTATCGCAGAATAGTATATTATAGCTTTAACAGAAAAATTATGGAAATGTAAAATAATATGCAAAAGAGTATAATTAATTGAGCTAATTTTTATATTGCATTAGAAAGAAATCTAAGAGCTCTAGGAAACAAAAAATGGAAAAGATGTTGTATTTCAAACAGCAATATTCGTTTTTTTAAATTCATCTATTTCTAACAAATTTAGACAAAATACTTTAAATAAAGTAGGGCCCTGTAAAAAAAAGAAATATACTGAGAAAAATTGACGAGAATAAGGAATCGAAATTTACCTGCGGATAAAAATACATTTTAAAAAATCGAAAATGTTGTGTTCAACAGAATTTTCAAAGCTGGTGAAAGACAAATGTATTATTAAAATGATTTAAAATGTTGCTAAATAAAAGCGCTACTATTAGAAGGCACCTTTGTTCAATATTCACGAGATACTAATATGATATTAAAACCTTCTAATAATGAATAAAATTTCCTTTTTTCGGAAGAAAATTTGCTTCATTTATAATTGTACTTGTTTACTGTTGCGATTCCACCTATTGGTATTTTTACCCAATGCAAAAATTAAGACTTGAAAACTGGTTTGTTTCAAAATGTTTTAATTTCAAAAGTCACAGCATGTTGCTTCTATTATAACATAAGGACATCTTTGTTACGGTTATTGCACACCATTGTTTGGAATAATATCTCTAAGTTAAAAGATTTTAATATATTAATGAAATACTTAAACAAAATAATTTTAAAACTTTGATTTTAAAAAGTGTTTTCTTGTAAGGTTGGCATTTGTATAGCATAAATATCGGTTTTTGTTTTCCACAAGTGCGAATTTTTATTTGTTTAATTACAGTTTTAATGACAAAGTGATCAATACTAATTGCTTAAATTGGCAAAAAGCAATTTCATTAAATTAGTTGAGAATAGCAACTATCTTGGAAACAACATTAATGGGGAATTAGGCTGACTTTGTTTAATGATAGTGGTAGAGATTTCTAGTTTCTACTAGATACATGTCTAAGATTCATCCCGTTTGCTTCCTTCTGTGCAAATTGGGTTCTTAAGCAAATATCAAGCAGTATATCTGTCAGCCTACAAATGCAATCTTTGACAAACCTCTTCTAGGCATTTCGAGAGTGAATTTGGATTATTATATTCGCCGACTTGTATTATAGAGGAAAAAAATTAAATTAAAGAAGCCATTTCTAGAAAATAGCATTATGCTATAATGAAGAAGAGGCAAAAGTATAGTGGAGAAGAACATAGGAGATAAATGAAGGTGTACTGACTTTTGCGATAAAAAAAGGAAAGGAAATTAAAAGTTTCGAAGAAAAGGTAGAGAAGGCTAGGATGGAAGAAGTTTGAAAAATAGTAAGGAGAGAAAGAAAAAGGAGGAAAACCAGGGGTATAATAAAGAAAAATATTTTATGGATTTGCTCGGAGGGGTAGAGAGGAAAGTTAGAAAAGGAAGAAAATTTATTTGATGAGAAAGCAGACGTAACAAGATCAGATATATACAAGGTGCTAGGAATAATTAAAGAATTAACGGCATCTGGTATAGATGAGATTTCAAATGAAGTCTGAAAATATGGGGGAACAGAAATAAGAGTGTCGCTAATGCTAATATTCCATGAAGTACATTTAGCTATTTCAACGGAAAGTTTTAAGAAAGAAGTTGAGGAAAAAACATTAAATCAGGAAAGTAATGGGGACAATAAACAAAATATATATTCTGAATTATCTAGTAAATAAAAGGATTAAATGAGAAATAGAGGCAAGGATAGCAATGTATTTGGCCTTAAAGTCGGTGTTTAACTCATTAGATTAAGGAATGAAAATATAATAAAAATTATAAGATGATAAAAATGGAAGGAGTACAAAGGCATTTAGAAAGGGATGAGGAGAGAGAAGATGGTTGAGAATAGCAAGATTTAGATAAAGAAATTCTGGATGACGAGTAAAGAAAGGATGTAGGAGATAAATAGAAGTTAAAGGAAGCTAAAAAGAGAATGTGGTAAAGATAATTAGGGGAGGATGGATTGTGTGAGGAATGGATGAAGGTGTTGCAGGGGGCTAGAGGAGCGAATCAATTACAAATTAACATATCTGTACTCACAAATGTTGTGAACATATAGTGGTATCTGTAGTCATTCATTTGCAGTTGCAATATCTGAAACAAACATAAAAATCGATAAAGCTAGACGAAGCTAAATTTGCAGAATAATAATTATCAAATATAGTAAAGTGCTATTAATTAATTCCGTCTATATTAAAGCTCATATGTTTCCGCTCGTTTTTTGCGTGTTCTTTGTCTCACTAATTTTTCTCTCATGTCAATGTAACAATAGTTTTTTCAGTATAAATACATCAGTCTAAAACTTTACGAAATTTTCATCATTAATAATTTGTACACCTAACCTGAAAATACCTAATCGTTGAATTCTACATTTTTCAGTCTAATGATCCTAATTAAAGAAAGCTTTAATTTGTAAAAAAAGTTTAGTATCGTTTGAATCCTAACGCTTCGAGTTAAATTGATTTATTTTTACAGTTTTAAATTAAAAATCATTATTTTAAGCACTTCTCAGATTACTTAAGCTTCCCGAGTAAAAATGCTCCGACTTGGTTATGTCTTGAGTTCATTTCCAAGACATCGACGTCTGGCTGAGTCTCAAAACTGATTCGAGACATAGGCCTTCGTCTTACTTTTATGGCCACGACAGGTAAAGCGGCGTTTACTTGCCTTAAGTCGAGCCTTGTCTTGGCTTAAGACGACGTTTACTTGAATCAAGACGAGCCTTGTATTAGCTGAGATTATCGAACCTTTTTTGGCTCACAAATGAGATTAAAATTGATGAATGAAAAATTTGTAATTAATAAATCAGTTATATTTAACTTAAAAATTCAGAACCGGTAAGTCTGAACGAATATAACCCTTAAAAATTATCTTAAAAAAAATAAAAATTTAAATTTCTAGAAGGATCTCCTAAGCCGTTAGAAATACGTAAAACCAAACAACGTTTTCGGTATCACCGTCAAACAAGTACAATACAAATAACAATCCGTAAATAAGTTGATTTTATATATATATATATATATATATATATTGTATAAAAATATACAAGGTTGTTTAACCATTAAAAAAGATTAGCTATAATGACTGTTAGAAATAACCTTTTTGTTAGGGCAGGTATACGCTCGAAGTTATAAACTGCACGTGTTGAAGTCATAAAAATAAGACTCAAGAGATAAATTTATATCTTCAATCCTTCAATTTTGAACTGTGAAAATCATAGTGAATGTTTTTACATATCCAGTTACTTTTAATGTCACCATAAAATGCATTATATATTTATTTATATATATATATATCTTACCTCGGGAGGGAGGGGGATATAAAAACAAGTCTTAAATTTTAAATGTTCAAAATTAACGAATTCCAAATATTCAAGATTTACTAATTAAACTGAAAGAGAACTTTATTTGATTCTTTTTATAATCAAACTTTTAAATTTTGAGAAAAGTGCTTCTACAATTATTATATTTTTACGCGAAATACCAGCATACTACGTAAGAATAATATCCCACAACAAAATATTCTTGTAATATCTTTGTTATCTTAAAGTTGTGTAAGGGCTCTCGTTGTATGAATTTAAAACATTCACATAAGTTTTCAATTTTGAAGTTGTAAAATTATTATAAATAATATAATTTCAGTTTCTCTTAATTTAAAATGATCGAATTTTCACAATTTCAATCCACAAATCTTCGATTTTTATTGATTTAAAATTGTCTCGTTTTCGAAATTTTGATCTGAAATCATTCAATTTTGAGATTCTTTAATTTAAAATAAAATTGTTTGCTTTCGAATGCTTCGAATTAAAAATGACGTAAGTTCAATTCCTTTTCATGCCATTCGAAACATTGTCCTTATTCAAAATTTTACCTAATGTAAAACATGTTGACTTACAACATTTTTAATTCAAAATCGTTTGATATAAATATTTTTTTAATTTCAAAGATTTTAATTCAATTTTATTAATTATTGTTTCCAAAATATTTTAAACTTAACATGGATTAAAAAAATGTTAAATTTGAATTTTTAATTTGTTTAGATTTTTAATGTACCGGACGAGAATATAAATTAAACAAAAAAAAAACAAAAAAGTATAAAAGTTTAACAAAGTTAGAAAGTATCCTAGAGATTGAAGTTTTTGTAGAACTACATTAATGATAGGAAATTAGTAAAATCAAACTCTAGTCGAGAAAAACTGAAGCCTTGAAATATTACTATCATCAAGATGCAACTTTTCTGCAGTCATTTCCCTGTGATATTTTTTTTTAAGTTTCTAATCATAAAATAATAAAAATGCAGATTTTTATTCTTTACACGTTTTAAATATCTTTTTCAGATAATTAGTGTTTATGAATTGATATTAGGGTAGTCCAAAAAATTATTATTTTGATTTAAGCTGTTGGATAGAAAGTGAAGTAAGGTGGCAAAAATAGAGTATCTATTATTTAAAAAATGCCGACTTCAGAGGAAAAAGTTTGATGTAAATAATTGATTGATATGAATTAAATCAAACGAACGAATATAATATTTTGATAATAATAAATATTAAAACTTGAATTTATTTGAATTGAAAATGTGAAAAAATGTAATAATTTTAGACAAATTAGTTAATAAATATATTTTATAATTAATTAAAAATAATATAGTAATTTCTGAATTTTTAAATAAATATAATTGATAAATAAATTCATTGATATCATTATTTATAACTAATTAGAAATATTATAATACATATTAATCATTTACGTAAACATCTGATTGAATCCTCAACCAATTTATTTTGAATATCCAACAAAAATAGTCCCTGATAAACGGTCGTAGTTGAAACTGTTTTTCCATTATGTTCTTCTTGGTTTGTTATAACACCATACAATTTTATTATCAAGAGTGAAGTAAATAGAAGGATAAAAGTTGAATTTTATAAACAATATACCCTTGAATTCCCTAAAATGAAACCCTCAAGACAATGTAACATAATTTTCAATTATCTTTTCTAAATTTAATGAAATTGAAATGCAAATTTCCAGCGTTAATTAGGTTTATTATTATTGGTTTATTTGTATGTATTTTACAAAGTTTTGACTATAATAGTATGGAAAATGATGGCTTTAAAAGAAAACTTTTTTCCTTTTTCACATTTATTAATTTATCTCTAATTACACATTTTTCTTTATAATTCTTATTTGAATATTTTCAACATTAAATAGTATATAAGTATGTTCAAATAAAATGTTTTCAAAAAAATTAAATCTAATTAATTATGAATTATGAAGGTAAAACTGTAAAAAGTATATTTTTTAAAAAAGGGGTTGAGCCATAACCTCAAAAAATGACGAAAAATCATGCACTGAGGCAATTAAATTTCAAAATAATGCCAGTGATGCAAATTTTCACTTCAAAAACATGTCGACAACTATAAAGGATCAACCCTTGTCTGATATCAACTTATTTAACATAACTTTACCCAACAGAACCTGACCTCACCTAACCTGAATTAACAGAAATTTATTGAATTACACGTAAAGCTCTGGAAGCATATTTTCCCAGTAGCAAATGTGTGCTACATTAAATGGGTCAACTCGAGCCTACCCTAGAAATAAATCTAACCTAGCCTAACCTAACCTAACCTCACAAAACACAATTTAACTGATTGTGTTGTCCCGTTGTGTTTGCGGTACCGTTTCATTCAGCTTCGCCTTAAACTACATAGAGGTTTAACTTATCCTAACCAAACAGAACCTGGCCTAACCTAACCGATTATGCTGGCAACCCTCTTCTTGCGTACTTTCATATTTGACATTAATAGCACTAAATGCCTGGAGTTTCGTAACCGCTTGTTGCTAGCATTATTCGCCTGTGTCTGTAACCAGGGCACCTCCACGTGGTGACGGTGGGCAACGGATCCACATTGGCTGAGTTCCTGGGTAAACGGCGTTCATGCCGCCATGTCAGACACTGGAAAAAAGTTTATTACGATGCAGGGAAAAACCCCTGTATTGGCGTCTGGTCAGAGTGGGAAAACGGGCTCTCTGACGTCGTCATCATGCAATCGTAGCTCTTCATCAATAGATCACTTGGTCGGTGTGGAGTCTCATGCCACAAGGAAAAAGACCACGAGAATTTCTCAATCGCATGCCTGCAAGAATAGCTCAGATTCATTCTGTTACATTTGCAGTAAATATGAAGCGAGCAGTTTGCGAAAATCAATCAACGAGGAAGTGAAAAGTCTTTAACAAAAGTGTTTTGACCGTAAATTGCTGCACCAAGAAATAAAATGGGTTCCTCACGTCATTTGCAATTCCTGCAGACTTATGTTGTATTGTCTAAAAAATTCAAACAACGAAAAGTACCGCAAGTACTCTACACCAACCACATGAAAAAAACCCCGTTATTGCGAAGGACTGCTACTTTTGCATGAATTCCGTCAAAGGGGTCAACGCCAAAAATAAAAATAACATTTCGTACATTAATGTGTGCACAGTGACAAGAGCAATTGAAATCAATAAAAATGCACGCCAGACTGATTTAAGCGCTTTAGAAGATGATAGAAAGGAAGTTGAAAGTTAACGTCATGGAGACGGTAGTGAAACCGGTGATCGAACAGAAAATAGTTCTGATGATTCCGATGAAAATAACGAAAAATATGACGAATATGGCGTGCATAAAATGAAATCGAAGGTTCCAATATTAGTGTCGCAACTATAACTGAATGATTTTATTAGAGATTTTGGATTACCGAAAGACGGCGCTGAATTTGCCGCTTCATTTCTAAAAAGAAGAAATCTTCTAGAGCCAAAGACAAAAGTTTCATTATATCGCAGCAGGAAAAAAGAATTCAGAAAGTTTTTCGTTAAAGACGAAGAGACGTCTTTAGTGTACTGCACTGACGTTAACGGAATAATGAACCACTTGAAGGAAAATGTGTACAGAGACGAAGAATGGCGACTTTTCATTGAATCGTCAAAACGCAGCATTAAGGCTGTTTTACTGCATAACACGAATACTTACGCTCCTATCGCTATAGCTCACTCAACGGTCATCAAAGAAGAATATAACAATGTTAAAATTCTTCTTAAAAAAGTTAATTACATGAATCACAAAGGGCAAATATGTGGTGATATCAAAATCTTTACAATGATATTAAGCCAACAATCGGGTTTCACGAGACAGCCATGCTTTATATGCCTGTGGAATAGCAGAGATCGAGCCAATCATTACAGCAAAAAACATTGGCCTTTAAGAGATTCATTCAAACCTGGTTCTCATAATATCACCAACCAAAGCCTCGTTGATCCAGAAAATTTTTTACTACCACCCCTCCACATAAAGCTCGGGCTCATGAAACAATTTGTCGGGTCGTTATACAAAGATGGACAATGCTATAAGTATATATCCCTTAAATTCCCTAATATTTCAGACGCTAAATTGAAAGAAGGAGTCTTTGATGGACCACAGATTCGAATATTGACAAGAGATACTAATTTCGCGAGCCATATGACGAAAATTGAAATTGACGCTTGGGAAAGTTTTAAAGCAGTAAACGCAAATTTCCTCGGTAACAAAAAAAAGTCCAGACTACGAGAATATTGTTGCGAAAATAATAAGAAACTACAAAAAGTTAGGCTGTTTGATGAATTTAAAACTTCGCTTTCTAGATTCCCATCTGGATAAGTTTCCAGAAAATGTCGGTGATTTCAGCGAAGAACAAGGGGATCGTTTTCATTAAGACATAAAATTTATGGAAAAACGATATCAAGGTAGATGGGACAAGGTCATGATGGCTGATTTTTGCTGGATGTTGAGAAGGGAAACGAATGTAGGTCTTAAACGTAAGCGTAACCCTTTGCATCGTTCCTTCGAAGAAAAAAGGACACGTTATAGCAGGCAGAAAATAGACTGAAGTAGGTCTATAAATCAATTTAATTACGATAAAAAGCAAGATAAAATGTAAACACGAAAGATAGTATAAATATATCCCTTAAGTCTAAGAAAAGCAGAAAGAGAAAAATTTTGAATAAAACTCTTATTCATTTGCATGTTTAAATTACAGTTCTACATTTTAATTGATACAAACATTGTCAGATTAATTGAAATGGGGTCAATTCTACTTGTAGTTCTAAGTTTCTTCAAATGAGTAATGTGCGTCTAAATTTTTAACCACCTTTAGTACAATGAAATGAATTTTATTGTGTGACAACGGGAACACTTATGTTAAGTTGTGTTGCGTTAAGCAAAATTTCGTTAGGTTCTGTTATGTTGGATTCATTTGCAGGTTAAGATAGAGTTAACCTATTATATATAGCACACATTTAAGACTGAGAACCGTACGCTTACATAGCTACACGTGTGGTTGAATTTCATTCGGCTAGGTTAGGTTAGGTCAGGTTTTGTTAGTTTAAGATAGGTTAAACCTCTATGTAGGTTAAGCCGAAGCTGAATGAAACGGTACCGCAAACATAACGGTACAACAGAATGAGTTTAATTGTGTTACGTGAAGTTAAGTTAGGTTAGGTTAGATTAGGTCAGGTTTTTTAGGTTAGGATAGGTTTGACCTCTTTGCAGGTTAAGCCCAAGCTGATTCAAACGGTACCGCAAATACAACGGGACAACACAATCAGTTTAATTGTGTCTCGTGAGGTTAGGTTAGGTTGGGTTAGGCTAGGTTAGATTTGTTTCTAGGTTAGGCTTGAGTTGACCCATTCGACGTAGCACACATTTGCTAGTGGGAAAATATGCTTCCAGAGCTTTACATGTAATTCAATAAATTTCTGTTAATTCAGGTTTGGTGAGGTCAGGTTCTGTTGGGTAAAGTTATGTTAAATAAGTTGATATCAGACAAGGGTTGATCCTTTACAGTTGTTGACATGTTTTTGAAATGAAAATTTGCATCACTGGCATTATTTTGAAATTTATTTGCCTCAGTGCATGATTTTTCGTCATTTTTGAGGTTATGGCTCAACCATGACGTGATGGGTGATTTTTGATACCAAATTTGAATTCAGTGCCTCAAAATTCATAGGAATACGTGTGTCTTGTTACCAGATCCGCGCACTTTTTTTTGTGTGGCTGTGTAATTATTCTAAGGTCCAATAAGACTATAACTCAGTCTAGTTCCATCCTGATCAAAAAAGAAATAAGTTAGAGTGAAAATGCTTGATGTATACAAAAAATTGTGAAAAAATTTGTGCGGAAAATAAAGGTGATTGTTTCGAGAAAATACTTTTTTTCATGTTTTGAAAACTTGAAAAATAAGAAAAAAATTATCTGGAAAATTACATCTT
>NC_046664.1:40665383-40682681 GCF_010883055.1 Belonocnema kinseyi | reverse complement strand
AATTTCTTGTCCTAAAATACATTTTTTGAATTTTTTTCGCAAACGATACAAAATATCACAAAAGAGCAGGATGTATTTTTGAAAGAATTTTTTTGGACGTTTGAACTTTTTTCTGTGCATTTCTTTGTATATATCGTTGTTTGCGAGAAAAATCACAAAATCGATTTTACGAAGAAAAAAATTCTCCTGGCTACGAAAGTTTATTAGCCCGCAGAAAAGTCAAAGGATGTCTTTCTCATGAAAGTACAAGCGCGACGGAAAATTGGCAAAAAATATAAATGTTGCTTTATTGAAAAAATCAATTTTTAATATTGTCTGTAAATTCGCCGCTATTTTGTTAATTTTGAAAATATTTTGAATTATCTGGTGGATTTCAAAAGATGAAAAAAAGTGTTCTAAAAATCAAAACCAAAACGATGAATGTCTCAATTATGTCTAAAGTTACCAAGGTTGATCACACAATTTCTAGTTATTTGAAAAATAAAACATAAAATTGAAATACACTTAATTTTGAAAGAATTTTTTTGCAAATGGGCGAAATGCATATGACTTTATTGCTTCTAAAAAAACAAACCTATTTTGTCCCAATTTAAAATGTATTCGGTCTTTAGAATTTTATATTTGAGATATTTCCAACTTAATGTTGGCCTTACAATAGAGGAACAGTTTCGTGTTTCGAATCGATGATAACTGATCAATTTTCACGAATACTTTGATCCTACTTATAACATTGTCTGAAATGCGAGAAGAACCATCGAAAATCCAGAGCTTTCCCCGAAGCTTTTGGCGTACATCCAACCACTTTGGCTTAACTTTTGATCTTACTGATACCGCTACTCTTTGCAATAAGATTATACGAAAACTAGTTCTTATATAGCCTATTCAAGGAATTTTCGAGTCTAGTATGCACTCATCCTCATTTTATATTTTAGAGTTTCTGAGAGCACTGAGAAAATTTTTAAGTTGCCACGAAATGATCCATATTCTTATGGTCGAGCATTCATGTTAGGTTAAGGCATCCTATGTCCGAAACTAGTCTTATATCAGGAGTTGAGTGTATTTTTTAGAAGCCTCTTTATAAACTGAGTTTCTCTTTTTAGGGTGAAGGGCGTCACACCAAAAAATATAATTAGAAATTTTATAATTTTGCATTTTGCGACAAATGAACCAGCAAGGATTCAGTTCAATAATAACTTAATCACTTCCATATATCAAACTTTACACTCTCTTGCCTAGTATTTCCTGTTTCCACCTCTTTTTAAAGAATTTCTCTTTTTTGTTTTCTTTTTGGTCATTTTTTCGCTCATAGTCAAATTGATATAGTTGAGCCTGATAGAAAGTCCATTCATTTTTGGCGAACATTTCATGATTTTTTGTTTAAAAATCTAATATTATATTTTTAGATCACAATTAAACTCCTTATGTTCAAAGATCTACTATCAGGTTTAAAATTCAATTATGTATTTTATTGAATTTGCAACTATTTTGTGTATTTTGTTAAAAAATTCGTATGTTTTGGCAAAAAATAAAAGTAATTGTTTCAAAAATTATCTTTTTGGTTGACAGAGAAACTACTTGTGAGAATTTTGAACTATTTTGTTAACTTTTTGTACGATTTATTATATTATTTAAAACTTTATCTCTTTAGTTAAATATTCAATTATTTGATCAAAAATAGTTTAAAAAGCTTGAAGATTAAACTATTTTTTTAAAAATTTACTCTTTTTTGTTTAAATTTAAACTGGGTTCTAAAAAATGCATTGTTTTTGGTTTGAGATGATCTTTCATAATCGATTTCATAATGTAAAATGCATCTTTTTCGTTAAAAATTTATCGTTTTTGGACAAAAATATAATTTGATGGTTGAACATTAATATGTTTGCTCTTGAAAATTATTGTGAAATAGTGTTTAGCTGAAAACTTGTAAGTTTAAAAAACCCGTAAAAATTAAGAATATTTCTGCGCTGATAACTTAAAATCTTGAATTTCCAACATAATATAGTGTATAAACTTTATAGATTAGTTTTAATGTTGAAAATAAAGTATTTAATGTAAATTAAGCTTATAAAAAAATGGCAGCAAAGGCATTGTTACAAAACTTATAAGCAGTTTCGAAAATTCGACCTTTTATATAGTTCAAGGAATACGCAATTCTTTTTTTAAAGATTTTAGTGTAAAAAATGTATTTTAACAAACTTTGACTACTTGATCCTATGTTTTGTTCCTTGAAATAAACTGTTGCATCCATCATTTTTATATTCAACATATTATTTAAATAACATTTGATTGCTCACACAGCTGCAGTTTTTACACTTGAAAAAAAATACAGAAATGAAAACTTCATTCAATGTCAAACGCTGGTTTCCCGACAAAAATAGTTTCCAGATAAAAATATAAAATAATCATTGGACTTGTATTAGAAAAATGACTTACGGCTCTGAAAAATTGTTGCATGTGCGCTGGATCTGTGCCAATGATTAATTTGTAAATTTCCTTGTGTCTAATTTCACGAAGGACCTGCCTGTATGTTCCAGGACCAGCCTGGCGTATGTACATTTCTGTTTTTGTTGAAGGCGGAGTTTTAACAAGATCTTGAAGCTTGAACAACCCTGAAATTAAAATAAAACATTTACATTAGTTAAATAGTGTTTTTAAATCAAAAAGTTTTCGTATTTAGTATTTAATACTTTTTAATAGAGGAAAAACATTATACTTTTTTAATCGAAACTTTACAAATGCTGAGTCACGTAGGTAACGAAAGGGATCCAAAATTTAAATTTTAAGGACAAGTGAGATTTTGAATGATTAAATTAATTTTTGTGACCAATTCGGCATAATCTCCATGTTTATTTTCATATAATGAAATTGGTAAAAGAAATTCAATAGTCTAATTGATTTAGCTGTTAATTTTATTAAAACTTTGGTATTTTCTTGAAAAGTGTAGATTGCTTTTTCTTGTTATTAATTATCTCAATTAATATTGCGCTGTCAATTTTTACATTCGCATCATACAGATGCGTATATGAAATAATGCAAAATTATCTATAATAGTTCTCCAATTGGAAGTTAAAATTATAGTTTAAAATAAGCTATTATGAAACAGTTGTATTTCTGAGAACTTGTAACAAAAAATTTTTTCAGTACAAAAGCTTAAACTCAAAAATATTTGTTTCACATTATCTACATTTTTGGATGTTTTCCATTTCAAAGTTCACAATTTTGTACTTTGAAATTTAAATATTTAAAATGTGAGGACCATTTCACCATTAAATCTTTAAAAATTACAACATTTATTATTAAAAGCCTTGATAGTCAGTTTCAAATTTAATTATTTTATATTTGATTTTTCTAAATGGTTCATATTAAATTTTTTCAATTTCAAATTGAATCATTTAAAATATTGAATATGTGAAGTTTCTTGGTTTCAGTGTCAAATATAAAAAATTATCTGGTTTTAAAAATTTCCTTAAATGGTAGAATATACAATTAAAAGACATACATATTAGTTCACAAATTTCCAATTCGACGGATTTTTAATTAAACGATTTTGAATTAAATGATTCCGGAATCAATTCAAAACAATGACCTGCCAAGGCAATAAATTCTGAAAATATCTGGAAATTTGTACAAATGTATATTAAACACTCCAAACTCAACTTAAAAAAATTTGTAATTAAAAGACTTTGACTTGCGTACTTTCAAACACTGGAATCATATACATATACAATCTTGTTTTGTATTACAAATAATTAAAGTAAAAGAGCTGAAAATTGTTTTTGTTTACAATCAAAATAGATATAAATTATACAGCCTAAAGTTGATATGTACTTCAGAATTTGAATAAATTTTTACAATCTCATCCTAATGAGAAGGTATTGGTTTTATGTAAAATTTCACTTTGACGGATTTCATAAAATCTCCACGATGTGAAAAAAATTTTTGAAAACACATTTTTTTAAGATTTAAAAATTCTTTGTGCGGTTGTCTATAGTTTTAGAAACATAAACAGTTTACTCTAAAGATTTTTTCTATAAAAAAAAATTTTCAGCGTTAGAGCATTTTCAAAATAAAAAATAAAAAAACTAAAAAAGAAAAACGTTAATTTTTAAAGCTCTACAAGAATATCATAACAACTTTTTTAATTTGGTTAGAAAAATTAAAAATTTGATCGTACCAAAAATAATGCAAAATCCAAAAAGTGCATTTTTTCTCAAACTATGCAAGATACGAAAAAAATTAATATGCTAAAATTGCGCGTCCTGGAAAGATCTACTAATTTCTTATGAATTACTTTTCCATAGGACGCGTAGTTTTTGTTTTTAGTAGTAAGAAACTATAATAAAACTGAAAAATAAGAAATTTGTGGACTAAGCACACAAGTAAATTTTCTTCCAATCGTAAAAAAGAAGATTAAAAATAAAAAAATTAAGTTTTTGGAAAAAGGACAGAAAAGACGAAAGAGGATATTGGATCCTGTAGAGGATCCTATATAGGTACCTGTATTAGACCCTATGCAGTTGTGCAGTAGTTTTTCTTTAATGGTAAAAAACAAGATTAAAAATATTAAAAAATTATAAAAACAAGGAAATAAGAATTAGTATGATTAAATTTTTATGCATATTATGAATTATAATGATATAAATTTATTGTAATGATACATGTTTCAGCACAGCTTATAATATAATTTAAATCAAAATAAAAAATAAATATTAAAATAATCATGATAAATACAATTTGTGCTTTATTTTTCAATATCTGAATAAGCAATCCCAGGCAGAGTTACATAAAAAATGTATTATATTTCATATAAAAGTGTTGTGCATAATGTAGAAAAGTTGACATTTTGGACAAAATCGAGTGCGAAGCACGAGATACGTGATGAGAATGCTCCCGAGCTAAGCTCTTTTAACAAAAGAGAATTCACAATCACAAAATTACAGTGGTGGATGTTTTGAATCGTAATTATAAAAGGTTTGTGCAAGAATGTTCGGAAATATAAAGACGGAGCGCGTAGCTCTAGATAAATACAATATCGAGCGTGACGTGCGAGAAACAACAGTCGCGCGCTGTGGGGCCTTCAAACTCGCGACTATAAATTTAGTGCTATAAATTTTTCATATTGAAAGCTAATTTCTTAATTTTTCCCTTGCAAAAGTTTTACTTTTGTAATTAAAATGAATTTATTATTATTTTAAGTTTTTATATAAAATGTTGAAAATTGTTTGTCTGTGAGATTTAAATTTATTTAGAATAATTGAAATTCATAGAGCTTCTGTATACAGACTTTTAATATCGTAATTATTGGTGACTCAAATTTTGTCAGTTTCGAATAAACTTTGGATTTCAAAATTTTCAACATTCCGATGTCAAAATGTTCATTTTCCAAGTTTATAATTTTTAATTACTTTTCATTTACAACATTTTTTCGGTATAATTGAATTTGAAATGTTTCCAATAAAAAACTTTCATTTTCGCGCGGTGAAAATAACGTTGAATTTTTGTAATGATCTTAAAAAATTCTATTTAAATTTAATGTTAATTTATCATTTTTGTATGTATTAAGAATTTAAATATTTAAAATTGTAGAAGCTTTAACTTTAAAAGATTTAATTGAGGGCACAGTCCCATGGAGGTAGATTAGTAGAATAGTGGAACAGTTTTTATAAATAAGGTGCCTGCACAAGTCTAGCAATCACCTCACTGGTCATAACTGTTCCACTATTCTACTAATCTACCTCCATGAGACTGCGCCCTTAGTTTCCCATTTTAAATTTTCTTTCGTGATTGTAATGTGAAATTATTAAGTTTCGAAATACTTTCATTTAAAATAAAATTGTTTAATTTAAAATGCTTTTAATTAGAAATGATATAATTTTACTTCTTTACAATAAATATCTCACATTTTCAAAATTTTAGTCTTAATTTTTAAAATTTTAAGAGCTTGTGGTTTAATACTATAAAATTTTAAATTACTTAATTTTAAAAGCTTTTATTTAAAAATAATACTAATTATTATTTACTGTTTGAATTCTTCTTTAGATCTAGTATTTAAAACTTTGATTGATAATGGAATTTCAATTGTTTATATTTTTGAATGTTAGAAAATACAAATCCAAGAATGTGAATGCACTCTTCGCATGCTTGCATTTATAGCAAGTGTAATTAACAATAATCTTACTATAAATTCCCATATTTAATTTTAGATTAAATATTTACTGTCACCTTTAAATTTTACAAAACAGTGAGATTATCATTAAAATGTTAAAACAATGGAACATGTTTTTTATTGGCTACATTTAAAAAGTCTAGAAGTTTAAAAAGGATCTGCATACGAAAATTGTGAAACTTTTGCAGCTAATGTCCCGATAACTATTCGTAATGGTGATAAATGTCCTTGCGCGTAAACTCAGTCCTATTAGAGTTTAAAGAACCTAGTTTAAGTGAAAATGAGATAATATGTTTTATATTATGGAATCTTTTTCGGGGTGTTTACAGTAAGCGAAAAATTAATCACGTATCCCTTTCACGTGGGTATTTGACGTCCACTTTTCATTTTTACTCTTGATGGTTCATAAAATACGAGTGGATATGATGGATTTAGAGTACGTGAATGTCCGTTCGTTTTCCAGCTATTAAAAAAGAAAAAAAGGCTAGGGATCATTCTTCATATGTTATGAAAAGTGGTAGTCATACCGATTTTTTCATTTAAATTGATGTAGTGTCAAGTGTACATTCACGTTTCTGCAATTATGATGGTGATATGTGACAACTGCTATAAATTATTATTTAATGTTTGGAAAATTCATTAAAATTAATGTAGATTTCACGCAGGAATGAGTTATTTTCATGTTATTTCCTTACTCTTTATTGTAACAATTTTGGATAGCCATTAAACATTATGTTCGGAGCCGAAGATTTAGGGCCCGTTTTTGCCAAGTTTGGTGTTCTTCTGAAATTTAAGTTTTTGTTTTGTTTTCTGAAATTCAAACTTTGTATTAGTAATTTTTTTCTGACTCTTTGGGGCAAGATCTTATAAAAACAATGACAAAAAAGGGGACCTTCGTTGTGTTCTATTAGAAAATTTTACGAAAATGTAAAACTGTTTTTTATTGATTGAAATCAATATTATTTTTAAAAGTTAAATGCTTTGCTGATATTTTTGTTTGTGTTTGGTCACCTATAGACTAATAAAATGTATACAGAAGATATATCAGGATACTTTTATAATGTTTCTCTTTCCAAATATTTTTCTAAGTTCGTACTACTCGAACTAGATTTTTGAAACTTCAGCTAAATATTAAAATAATATTTTTTAAAAAGAATTCGGCCTATAAATATTAGATGAGAAACTATCTTCGTATCCAAGAGAATTTTTATTTTAGAAAAATACAACTTTCGAGTTTTTAACGCAAACAACAAAAGGAATGAAGAAAATCTTGCGTAAAAAGTTTGGTCATTTAAAAAAGTTATAAAATAATTTGATTTGAGTACTCATGTCTTAATATTCTTACATTTGGTGAAAACTTTATCTAATGTAAGCCTTTAAATTCTTCAATTAGCTTCTTGAAAGAAAAACACAAAAAATGCTCGAAAATTTTTTAAATGCATCCGTTCAAAGAGGATTAATACCCTGTATACTAATTAAACAGCATATTTTGTTTCTTTGGGGATCTTTTTTAATATCTTTGAAATTGTGAAGAAAAAAATTGATAAGGGAGAAAAATCGAAATTTTATCAAATGTTAAGGTTAGCCTCTAATTTTTAAGAGTGTGTGTATGAACTAAGGAATCTTGTCAAACATTTTATGACAATTTAAAGGTTGTAGATCAATTTTTATAAATCTGAAAAAATAGCAAGTTGTGACACCAAAGTTAGCCCATTTTTTGGACCTCTCTAGCGATTTCGGCAAAAAATATAAAAATAAGTTACAAGTATCAAATTACTCGTCATTGAATACCAAAATGAGCATCGCTTTTCGTTTTTTTTTAATTTCAAGAAATTGCCCTATTTAGAGGTTGAGAAGACCCCGAAAAATGAGGAAATACCACTAATTCTAAAATAATTTTTTATTGTGTTTTTCACATAAAATAATCCTTACTAAATTAAAAGCACGTATTTTGCTTATTGGTAAGGGGTTAATGTGAAAAATGATATTATAATTAGTAGTATTTCCTATTTAAAAATTTTTTTTTAGTCTTCTTTACCACTAAATAGACAAAAATTATAAACCCCTATCTAGGGGATAAGAACTTTTTTTAAATTTGGTACTCCTTTAAAGATATCCAGTAAATAAATGCGTAAAGAGCACAATATGAGAAATAAAATTCCCATTCAGAAAACTTATTTTTTTAGCAATAGCCAATTGTCTTTTAAAATTTAGTTTGTTTTTGAAAAGAACACTCTCTGAAGTGAAAAATTGCTTCACGACAATATTCTCGAATTTTTTAAATTTGAATCATAATAAAGGGATTTTTATACAACAGAAAGAAACGCGATAATATAGTTTCACGCTTTGTGTCCTTCTTGACTTACTCCTTTTTCTCTTGAAAAGTGGAAAAAAATAATACAAAAAAACGAAAAGAGGAAAAAGCTCCATGTAAAGCCCAGAGGGGACTTTAATTGAATTTACACAAAGCTACGCTTGCATCTCCGCTTCGTCGCGAGGTCTGGTTTGGTGTTGTAGTCGCTGCGCTGTTGTCGTAGTACATTATCGTTCTTATTTGCCGTTGCAAGAGGAGAAACTGGCCTGCAGATAAAACAGGCCAATAAGTAGGTTTTCTCCCGACAATGTGTAGGAGTTTCTGGTGGCTGAAATTCTTTTACTGAGGTGAAACTGATTTAACACGTTTTATTTGTTCATACTAGAAAATAAACACGTATGCTACTAGCGCGGTTTTGTTCTCCGAAATTTTTTAATTAAGATATAAATTTAATATTAAGGCACAATTTTTTTCTATAATTACCAAAATTACACTTTAGTTACCTACTATCTCAGATACCCGAATTATTAAATAATTAAAAGCTGTTACAATAAACAGAAAAAAAAGAAACACAATATACAACACATAGCAAATAAAGTAGGGTAATCGGTACCATTATTTTTCTATTTTAAAAAGTTAAAAAAATACTGTAAGCGTCAAGCGAAATTCTAAAAGAACAAATTATAAATTTTAAAATGATTGAAATTACTACAGAGTAGGTTAAGAGTTAAAATCAGTACGTAACTTATGTTTAAAAAAATGAAAAGTAATTGTAAAAAATTAACAATAATTTAAATAAATTAACTATAATTTTTAAAAATACAATGATTGACAACAACAAAATAGTTATTAGCATTCGAAAAGGATCGTATTATTAACCATTGAAATGTGGTGAAATACACATCAAGTTATATGGTTACTGATTTTGAAAGCATTTTGATTAACCACAAAATTTTATGATGATTGGCAGGGGACGAAAACTGTTTTTGACATGATTTCCACAAATTACTCATGAGATGAAGTCACAAATAATTACCAAGTTAAAAAAATCATGTTACATAAGTATAAATAAGTAATTGTTAAAAATCTAACTATTTTATTGAAAATTTGTTTTCGATTGGTTAAAAATTAATTTTTTAAATAAAAATTTAATTATTTTAACTTTGGTTGAAAATTTATCTTTTTTATTGAAAGATTCATGTATTTTGTTAAAAATTAATTTCTTCGGATAGAAATTAAACTTTTTTGTAAAAAATTCTTTCTGTTTGTTAAAAATATAATAGAAAATGTATCTTCGTTTAATGAAATTTCATGTTTTTCGTTCAAAATTCGTCTTTTTGGCATAGAAAATGAATCTTTTTGGTTGAAACTTATCTTCTTGGTAAAAAAATCTGTGTATTTGGTTGAAAATTAATATTTTTATTGAAGATTAATCATTACACTTCAAAATTAATTTCTTTGGTTACAAATTTAACTATTTTCTGGAATATTACTATTTTTTGGTTCATAATTAATATTGAAACTAATAATAATTTAACTACTGCGTGCTTGGTTCAAAATCTATTTTCTTCTGTTTAAAACTCATATATTGTTTTGATAATTCATTCATGTTTTGTAAACAGTTTTTGTTTGATCGAATATTTATCTTTTTAGTGACAAATTTATTATTATATTCGAAAAATCATTTCTCTTGTTAAAAACTTAACTATCTTGTTAAAAACTCTTTTTGGCTTGAAAATGAATTTTCTGAATTGAAAATTTATCTGTTTTGTTCAAAATTCGTTTTTTTTTAATAGAAAATTACTGCTTATGGTTATAAACTAATCTTTTTGATAAAAAATCCAACTATTTTGTTCAAAATTCATTGTTTTATTGAAGATTTATCATCAGGCTTGAAAATTTATTTCTTTAGTTGAAAATTAAAATATTTTTGTTGTGAAAATTCTTTTTTTATTGTTTGTTTAAAATTAATTTTCCAACTGAAAACTGAACTATTCTGTGTTTGGTTAAAAATGTATCTTCTTTGTTTGAAAATCTAACTATTGAATAGAAAACGTATGTATTTTCTAGAAAATTCCGCCTTCGTTGTGGAATTTTAATCCACGTGAGAAAAAATTTATCAGTATAGTTGATAAATTATTTCTTTGGTGAAAAATGAACTATTTTGTTGAAAAATTCTATTTTGGGTAAAAGCTGTTTCTTTTTTATTTGCCCATTCATGCATTTTATTAAAAATTTGTCTTTGATGGTAGAAAATTTAAATTATTGTTTAAAATTTTGTTTGTTAAAGATTCCTTACCTTAGAAGAGAATTTATTTCTTTGGTTAAAAATTTTGATATATTGTTAAAAATCAGTTTTATGGGTAAAAAATCAATCTTGTTAGTTGAAGATTCAAATTTTTTGTTGGACATTAATTTTTTTGCCTGAATATTTAAACTGAAAGGCATATTTATAACGGTCAGAGAAAATAAATAATTGCTTTCGGAAAAATGAGGGAAAGTTAGGGAATTTTAAAATTGGTGTTTTTAACCTATTCTATTTTTTAAATAACGCATCTTATGTTGAAATGTATTAGGTATTTCACTGGATCCACCAGCTAACTTTTCTGATTTAAACTTTATTGCTCACTTTCAGCGAAAGCATGAATGCAAGTGACTGATTTTAAATTATAAATTTTGTGCCATATACGCTTGCGCAATTACAAATCTATTTTTAATATTATCTTAATGATTTAAGTATTTGAGTTTAGGCTTCAACTATTAAATTGCAGTTCAATTGAGAATTTTACACTTTTTTCAGTTTTAGACATTTCTATACTAATTTGACGCGACTGCGCGTGAGTCCAATTTTTACATACGTTTAGCGTACTAAAATTCAACAACCTCTTTTTACAGTGAAGGCTCATCTTGAGACAAGTAAATGTCGTCTTAGCCAAGACAAGGCTTGGCTTGAAACAAGTAAACGCCGTCTTAGGGATCGATCTTAAATTTCGTGACGCGTTTTTCTTTTATATAAAGAAAAATGAGAGCTAAGTTTCCCTGAAATTAAAAAGGATACAACGATAGAAACAAAAGAAAAACGCGTCACGCAATTTATGAACGATCCCTTACCTGCCGTGACCATCAAAGTGAGACAAACTATTCTATGCCAAAGTCTGGACTCAGGTCTGAGACGCAGCCAGGCATCTATGGCTTGGAGACAGAATTACCTTTTTTGTTAGGACAGGTATACACTTGAAATTATAAGCCGCTCCTTTTGGAGCCATTAAAATTCTACTCAAGACATAAATATACGTCTTCAAGACATATCAACTTGTCTTCAAGACATAAATTGAAGTCTGGCACATGAGACATGAGGAAGTCGAAATTTACGACTTCAGCATGTTCTAGTCGAACTCAAGTCGAAGAATTTTCACTCGGGTGGAGCTTGATGAAGCACAGGCCCGTGCATAGGACAGCCCTGGAATATTAAAAGGCAGACATACCCACCGAATGTTTTCGCTATCTTAAAAGCTCATTTCCGTTCTCCCCAGAGTGTCATCAGCCCATTTCTATATGTCGATGCGTTTAACACACCGATGATAAGCCCTTTTTTTAAAATTCACTTTTCAGTTTTCATATCGAATTCATAAAAAATACTAATATTTTAAGGTTAATTTTTTCAAGAATCTAGTACCGAACGATACGCCTAATAATTCTATTTTTTACTTAACTGTAACTACTCGAGTAAAAATTCTTCGACTTGAGTTCGACTTAAATTGCCTCCAAGCAAGACATACTTATGTCGAAAAGTTCGACTACAGCATTTATCAGTTTTGAGATGGAGCTAGACATTAATTTATGCCTTCAAGGCAAGTTTCTATGTCTTGAAGACATACATTTATCTCTTGAGTTACAATTTGTATTTTTGTTTGAAGAAAAATTTTAAGGGTTATACTCGATCAGAACAACAGATTCTGAATTTTTTGAATGCAAATAACTAATTTAATAATTACAAATTTTTCATTCATCAATTTTAATATCATTTATGAGCAGAAAAAGGTTTGTCCATCTCAGTCAAGATAAGGCTCGTCTTCAGACAAGTAAACGTCGTTTTACCTGTCGTGGCCATGAAAGTAAGGCGAAGGCCTATTACTCGACTCACTTTTGAGACGCAGCCAGACATCGATGTATTGGAAACGAACTCAAGACATGACCAAATTGAACTCAAGTAGAAGCATTTTTACTCATGAACAATATTTTACTAGGAAAAAATATCGCTGGTAATGACGATTGAAATAAAAAAAATTGAGAAGCAGTCTTTGAGGGCTATAGAATATTATTTTTGGCTAAAAATATGGGAATAAATTAAAAGTTTGCTCCTCTCAAGTTTACAAACTTGATTCAATAAGTGTTTTTGATATACTTCTAAAAATATAATAGAAAATCGGTATATCCTTGAACAAAGTGAGGGTGGGACGCCGCGATGCAATGACATTTGGGGTGCTCTCATATTAGATTAAGTAAGGATAAAAAACGAACAGACTATGTATTCATCATATCGATATTGTCCCCTGACTTCGCTCCCTGCAACTTTTTCCTATTCGGTCGACTCAAGAAACTGCTCCGCGGAACGCGTTACAGCAGCCGAGATGAGGTCATGGAAAAATCGAAGATCGCTCTGATGGCTATACCGCAAACCGATAATAAAAAATGTTTCGAGGATTGGATCAAGAGCTGGCATAAGTGCCTTGCAGTCGATTCCGAGTAGAAATGGCCTCTTTATGCCTAAACTAAATATTGGCTCTCACGAGGCCGCAGCCAGATTTCCTAGCTGGAAGAACTAGACTTTCCCTCTGCTAGCTCTTGACAGGTTATTGTTGTGTGCTACTTGTCTTACATGAGTTATATACTCATTTTTTAGTAATGTATTTTGCAATTAAATGAGATAAAAAGCTTCATTCATAAAGAAATACTTTAAGAAATAATTTCTATCAATTAATTATTTTCTCGAGGGGACCTTGTAAGGCCCTCGACAGGTAACATGGGTAATCAAGCTGTGAGTGCAAAAAAGTACATTAATGATCTTATGCTTACTTATACTTACATCAGAAAAAGAAGAAATTAGAAAAATTACCGAGATGCAAACTTTGAAAAATTTCATTTTTTTCGGAAAAAATTAAAAACATTTGGTGCCTTAGAAATTTTAAAAGAATTTTTCTTAAAGATCGATTTAATCTGGAATCACGTAAGTATGTTTAAAAATCGTATGTAACAAATCGAGCTTCAAAAACCTTTTTCCCTAATTTCTAAAGTATCGGATGAATGCCATCAAGTATTTATGATACCGCACTCAGCGTGGCATCGTAGCTATGCGGATTAGGCGTTCGACTTATAAGCCTGCGGTGCGTGCGTTCGATTCTCGGCGCTTGCGGATATTTTAAAAATAGAATTTCAATCAAATACGAGAAAACAGAGGCTACAAAAATGTATAAAATCTTTGGAATAAACTTTTGCAAAAAAAAAAAATGTATTTTACAATTGGATTCATATTTTCCTTCTTTAAATCGAAAATTTCTGGTAATAGATTATGGCAATTTGCTGATTAAACATTAATACTACTGCAATCATAACATCACACTTCAGAATTTAAAGCATGATCAACTTTTCAATAATTTAATAATATTTTATTTGAATCAACAAAATAAGAAACAATAGACTATGCTTTTGTATATTAGTGTGTGAGGGACCAGCTAGATTTTATAAAGGCCCTATTATTAGGCCCTCATTTCGTTGCCTACTGATGACCTCGCTAGCTGATGAATAAACTTGTATTTTTGATTTTGAAAATAAAGTCCTAAAAATTTTTGATCAAGGTGGTATATTCAATCAAAAGTCTCAATGGATTCTAATTTGATGTTATATTACAGGGATTTCAAGTTTGCCTTTAATGTGACAATTACCCTCATTTTATCAAGAATTTTAACTTACCGTAATCCTCCTCGTAGATTATGGCGACTTTTGTCCAATTGAGAAAGGACATTAGGTCCTGAAAGGCCTTATTTAGATGATCTTGAGCAGGATAGAGATTTATACTAAATTCCTTGAAGGTGGGTTCGAAGTCTACTCTGGCTTCCAAGTGAGGTACGTCTAGTGCTTCGCAAATACTTTGTATGTGAGCACCTAAGAGGGGATCTGAAGGACCGAAGATTCCTTGTACTGATCTCGATAACTGTTGACAGGCTGCAATAATAAATTAGATAATATGTTACATAATTTATATTAATTGAAAAAGACCTGTTTATAACTTATTCTTATTTTGAAATGTATAATTAGTTAGATTTAAACATTTGTCCCAATTAATTCACCATAGGTCTCAGTATCATCCCCCACTTAAAACCTAAAGTAATAATTTGGCCTCAACTTATGAAAGGGCGAATGTCTCCTAAACAAGCACTAGTCATAACTGAGTTCACGAGAACGTCCACAATTTTTAAATGGTTGGATTTAAGTAGTACAGAATCGATTAAATTTTTTTTTATTGACATGGTTATTGGTTTCTTTGCAGATGCCTGATTTCATTGAGCCAAGTATTAAAATGTTATAAAAGGTATATTAAAAACGAATTTGGCAAACGTTCGGCCGCCGATAGGGTCCCTCCTTAGTGTATGATATTCACTTATTAATTTAAAAAAATTAAAATTCTATCTTTTTTGATTCTTACGAATCCTTACTTAGGGGGGAGGTGGTGGACTTTTAAAATTTTAAACCTTCAAAATTCCATAAAAATCCTTCATAATCATTTAAAATCCGCGCAAATCCCAAAAAATCCCTAAAAACTGGTGATATCCCTTGAATTATGTCAAGTCCATTTTAAATCAATTTAAAATCATTTTAAACCGTACGAGTCTTTTAGAATCTCTTGGAATGTTGCCCTAAAATGTTGACCATTAAACTCTTTTCAACGCTATTAAAAATCCACATTTGAATTTTCTTAAACTCCTTTCAAATGTCGTGAAATCGTCGAAATTTAAAATCTATGAAACTTCTCGTAATCCTTTGGAATCGTTTGAAATACTTTAAAGCTTCTGTCATTCTTCAAAAGTTTTTCAAAATCTTTGAGATCTAGTGAAATCCTAAAAAGCTTTGCGAATTCTGGCATATGATCGAACCCCTTTAAATACGTTCAACTTTGTTGAAATCTTTGCACGATTTTGTAAAAATCTTTTATTTCCTTTAAATTCCGCAAAATCATTTGAAATCCTGCCAGTATCTCTTGAATACTTCTGGCAGTATACGTTAAAATCTGGTGAAATATCTTTTTAAAAAATTCAGATTTTCCCTAAACTTGTCTAACGAAATTTCTTGAAACTCTTGAAGTTTTCAATAATCATTATAAATCTGTGAAACCTTTCGTAATCATTTGGAATCATTTGAAATATCCTAAAACTTTTGCATTTTCTTGAAACCTCTCAAAATTCCTTAAGATCTCATAACATGTCTTAAGGATTTTGGAAATGGCGAAATTTACGAATCGTTTTAATTCCCTTCAAATCTCGTTTATGGTGAAGATAATTGATTAATTTTGTTTACATTGATTTCAAAATATAATCTGAAATTTCCAAAATCGTATTTACGTAATGAATCGTAATTTCCTTATTCATTTTCACGTCATGAGGCATGCATTATTTATTATTTAAGTTGTAAATCAAAGATTTAATTTTAATTTTAATTTTTATAACTTAATAAGTACATATATCTGGCACTGAGGATGGCCTTATACGCGGACGAAACAATATCCAAATTTGCTTGAAAAAAAGTACCTTATGTCACTATATATGGTCATGAGAGCTTAATACCAATACTAAAAACCTCTAAATTATTTTATTTTAATTCCTATTTAACTACGAGAAAATGAATTTTTTAATAAGAAAGGTTTTTCTTTTGAACACATCCTATAGCATTTGCCTTCAATGCCACACCCAGAACTCTTGCAACCGTCGTGATACTTTTAAGTTCGGTATTTTTAGTCCAGAGAATAGAGATTTATGATTCAAAATGTAAGGGGTAGAGAAAAGTCTTCTTCAAATAACCTTAAATTGACCAAAATTGATATTATGTACATGCGATCGCATTCAAAATGTGTGGATGGTTATAATTTATCAAACGAGATAAATGTATTTGATGAATAAATATCTGTGAAAATTGACGATATAAATGTCTTGACAACGACTAGAAGTATTTTCGATAGAGTAGTTGCGTTCGTGGACAGTATAGAGGAAATTGATACATCCGCAAGTAGGTTCTTCCGCTTCATTCGATGGGATCCTTTCGTCCTGCGGCGAGAGACGTGCACAATTCTATCAGCTTGCTTCCTACTTCTTTGCTATCAAAGAATTCCTGGCACGGCTTCTAACATCATTGTAAGCTTCTGAATCGAAATAGATGATACGTTTAATTTTTTTTTTTCAATTTCATAAATAGAAATTCAGCAAGAACTTTCTTTGTTTGAATTGATCGACAAATTGAAGTAATGTCGAAATACTGAAACATAAGTAAAATTAAACCGGGGAAAGCTGAACAGTGCTAAGTCTAATCAACCTAATTCTACAGGAAAAGCGAAAAACCTTTCTGGAGGAAGAATGTTAACAAATTTAGTTTCTTTTTTTCAAGGTAGATAGATCAGTTTAATGACTATTTTTTGAAAAATAGGTGGCTTAGCATGTTTTGGTATTTTGATATATTATTATTATTATTACACCATTAAGCCATTTCCCTTTCGGGGTAGGCGTGACTCACTCGGCAGGGGAAAGGAGTAGTGTGTGGATGGGATAGAGAT
>NC_046664.1:40654265-40665283 GCF_010883055.1 Belonocnema kinseyi | reverse complement strand
AAACCCACTTTGGACTTCCCAAATCTTTGTTTCTGTTATTTTCATTACCCTACGAATAAGTATTTTTGAATATATTTTACTTACAGTGCTTAATAAGCTAAGATATATAATTCTTACAATATGATTTATGATTTTTAATATTAAAAGCTTTATTTAAATTTTTTACAATCAGTTTAATATTAATAAAGAGTTGTCAAAAAATAAGAGATTTTCTTTTCCAAGAGGCAGAATTTTTATGATTTTTTTCGAAAATATCTAGCCAAAA
Source organism: Belonocnema kinseyi (assembly GCF_010883055.1). Lineage (NCBI taxonomy): Eukaryota > Metazoa > Arthropoda > Insecta > Hymenoptera > Cynipidae > Belonocnema > Belonocnema kinseyi. The sequence continues at coordinate 40,665,018 of NC_046664.1, read as the reverse complement.
GAAGAAAATGTGAAGGAGATAGTGATGTTTGATTGAGAATTTTGCAATAAAAGTATTTTGCACGTTTTTGACATTTGATATCGTACCAGCTATAATCCACATATTTCTCGCAGTTCTGATCTCATTCGTTATTTTTTATAGTTTACCCATCGTTTCTATTTTAAGAATATTTGTATTTTTTACGCAGTTACTCTTTGTTAAGGAAAATCAATTATAGAAATCATCTACGTTCGGATCCGGCAGAAAATCGGCCCAAGAAAAATGGTTTAAACAAATGGCTGCGAATTGCCCAAAATAGAACTGGCCCACCGATATTTTTTCTTGAAATTCCATCTTATCAAATCAAGCGTGAAATCAACCAATTTTATTATTGTTATAGTTTGAACTAAAGTAGAGTGCTTAAATTAAAACTCAAAACGAAAAGTGCCTGCAAAAAAAGTTGTCAACCTATGAAGAAAAAAAAATTACTATAATATAATAAATGAGATCAAGACTGTAATTGAAACACTTTATGATTTATGTAGCGTTTGATGATTTGTTGCTGCGGTGCAAAATAATAACGAGTGAAAAATTATTTTTCGTAACATTTTTAAGCAAAAAACATTACGCTCTTTAAGTTTCTCTATTTTTGATAGTGATTTTCGAATAAAATTATAAATTTGGATTTTTTAAAACTTTTTTTTGAAGTGAAACTTCTTTTGGGACACGGAAGTGAATTGAAAAAAAAAGATTGATCGTCTGACTGAACGAACGGCTTTATCTCTTTCTGTGTCTTACAAGTATACTTTCTATAGCGAATTCCTTCTGTTTCTATTCGCGTCGCCCTTTCGTGCCGTGATTTCCTCAAAAGGCTCTTCCTCGATATCCCCCTGCTGCCACGCTAAACAAAGCCTGTATGTGTTCTCTCTCAACCCCCCCTCCTCCGCTCTCTTGCTCTCTCTTTCTCTCTATATTATTCCTTAGAGGAAATTAGACGACACGTATTTTTTCAATCTCAATTTTTTTCTAAGAATTTACACGTTTTTGAATTTTAAGCTTTGTTTTTCAAAATCCCCGAAAACATGTTTTAAACGTCTATATCTTTTGATCTAATTGAGGTATCTATTAGTTTCTGTTTGATTCTAATAGCAAGAAAATAAAAAAATGATTCAATATTAATAGAATGACCATGGTTTTTCTGGAAAATGAAAAATAGATTTTATCCAAAAATCCAGTTCTTATTTTTTTACCAATTTGTTCTTAATTTGTGTTTTGATACTAAAGATATCTTGTAATTTTGTTATTTCCTAAATACCTTCGTAGCTAGGAGAATTCTTTTTTCTTACAATCGAATTTTCTACTTTTTCTTGTAAGTAATGACAGATAAGAAAAAATGTTAGAATAAAAGTTTGCACGTCTAAAAAAGTTCTATTAAAAAATTTTCTTCTTCTTTTGCAATATCTTTCACAATTTACGAGAAAAATTCACAAATTACATTTTTATGAGAAAAAAAGTTCTCCCAGCTCCAAAAATGGATTAATCTCCATGATACTGATAGGATGCCTTTATTCTGTCAGTAGAACATTTAAAAAACATTTAAAACAATAAAAAAAGTAGGGTTTTCCAGACAACAATTTTTTCTATATTTTTAAAATTTAAAGAAAATAATGAAAAAAATGTCTTGGAAACCCCACCTTCTTTACTTTCCTAAATATTCTTTAAAAGAACTATTTTAACTTGAATTCTTTTTACAGTTTAAAATATAAATATTTTTGCATTGAAAATTCTTAAAAATACGGCACTCTAATTGAAAGACACAAAAAATTAAAGCCTATTAAATTAGAACTTTTTAAATTAAAATACTTAAAAAATAAAATTATAATTTTCGAATTCCTTTTTTCTCAACAAAAAAAGAATATACGGTAATACAACAAACAGTCCTAATAGTGATTAGTTTCAGATCGTAAGAACTAAGATAAAAAAAGTTTTGGTTGGCATCTGAAAAGTGAAAAAAAGAATTTGAAATTGGTTAATATCTTCTGTTCTCTTTTTTTTATTTTAAAATTAGAAAATTATTCCTAATCGTGTAAACATTGTGGGGAATTTTTTATGATTAAAGTTTTGACTAGCAAACAATAATGTAAAATTATAAATTTGAAAGAAAATTTGATTTATTAATTGAAATTTTTTTAATATGCAAAAAAACGTGTTTTTTTTTATTGACTTAAGTACACTTATTTGGAAAAACGTGAAAATTTTAAAACTCTCAGCATTAAAAGGGGTTATTATTTACTTTCATGACCAATAATTTTTCTCGTGATTCAAGAATAGCAGAATTTGTTATTTTTTTGCGATTTTAGAATTTTTAAACTTCACAAAAATTAATTTTTCGATGAAAGCAAAAATTCTACATATTAAAAAAATCATCATAATTTAATTTATTTTTAGTAAAATTACACAAGTATTGCTTTTTTCACCTGCTGCTGCTATGCATAAGAGCGTAAAGAATGTTGTGTTGCGCGAAAAAAACACATAAATTCAACAACAAAAAATGACAAGCTGAGATGAAATATGAAAAATGAAAAATTGTGTACAATATTATGTGCCATATAAAACGTTTTAGTTCGTGCACATAACATATCGTTGTACTTATGGTAAAGTGCATGTGCAGGGACGTATGGATATGTAAAAAAATGAAAATGAACATCAAACAATTTAGAGTATTAGTAAATATAGGATAATCTTCCTCTGTGTTTAACATCATGTTATAATATTAAGGAAATAAATTAATTTCAATTCCTTTTTCATGCTACGACAGAGTGGCACAAATACCTTTAATTTTCATATGGCTTGCGGAATCAAACTGCATTTTTAAATGCCGTATGTTCTGTATTTGAGGTCACTTAACTGCAAATTGCGTCATAAATAAGTTGTTCAAACGCTCATATTAGAGGTTTTTGAAAAGATCGTTTCCGACTTACTTTTCATGGGAAAATATTCTTGAAAGTTTTATCGTTGGACATGTAACTGCAAAGGTCTCGTAAAGGAAAGTGATAAAATATAAAAGACTAAAAAACATAAAAGTAAGTGTAAAAGGACAAATGTAGCAACTGTGAGAGACAAACACGTCGTGGAGGACAGGATTTATGAAGAAAATTTCATGGAAGGATGTATCCGTGACGGGCATGTCTCTTGGATGAGATGCGAGATTTCCGTGCATTTGCCTCTAAGCGTCGAGTCGTGATGGAAATTCATTTTAGCTACGCTATGTATTTACATACTTATATACAAACGCAGTTCGCGTACTTATTATAAGCTGAGCTTATTTAGGATACGACAGAAAACAAATCGAAAATGACGAAGGGAAACCATCTTTGACAGGTAATTTGCATGTGCCATTATTTTGTCCTAATTTGAGAAGCATATATCACAGGCAATTTTATTTTCCTTCAAGAAAGATGTTCCGTAAAATGTAGACAGTATAAGGCTTGCAGGAAATTTTACGTCGTTTTTTTGGTTTAAAACTGAGCTTGATTTTTTTACTTGTAAGAGCGTAATCTTTAGGGTTTGAAAATAGTGACTCATTTAAAATATTGATCTTCGAAATTATAAAATATCAGTGTTTTTTTAAATCAAAATAATTTTAACATACTTATACGTAGTGTATCTTAATCAATAATTATATTAAATTAATTATTTCACATACGCTTCTATTTTTAATTAATGATAATCTAAAGTAACATCATTTTCTAGTGTAGGGTGGTCTCTCATAGTTTTTACGTATTTGTGAATTTTACTACTGTTAAATAAATATTGTAGAGGAAATTGTAAATTTTAAGTATCCAATACTTGACAGCTACGGGCCTGTGGTATAAAACACATAATTTTTCAAGTATTTTATTGCTCTAAATTTGAATTTACAACTTAATTTTTCACGGAAAATCTTTTAGACATTGTGCAAAATGATATCGATAATTGTTCCTCAAAAGTAAGATATTTTTTATATGTTTGTTAACGATGAATCCAATGATCTTTTGAACTTTTCGATAACTCTATTGGTTCTCGAGATAATCACAAGAAGCTACAAAAAAAAACACACACAAACACACACGAAAAATAGTGTTTTGATAAAACCGTGGTAGTAAAAATAACGAAAAAATTTTAAACAACGAATTTGTGATTTTCTTCGTTTTTTAATTCAGAAAAAAAAGAAATTGATTCTACCATACACCATTTTTGAAATATATTTTAAATTTTATGTGTATGGTAATTTTGGCATTAAAACCCTTTTATAACGCATGGAATTTTCGTTTTTCGCGGGATGTATAACGACTGAAAAATTACCAATTCCAAAACCCTCGTAAAAAGCCGTTATGAAAACTTGCATAATTGCTGCGCTTGCGCTCTTTGAGCAAAATTACTCTTCCTAGCAGCGCTTGCACATTTTTCTTGGAAAGTACTTTTCAGTACTGCCGGAATCATATCCTTACTTCATTATAAGTTGGTGCTTGACATGTTGATTATTTATTATAAATTATTGAAAAATTACCATAGTTTACCAAAAATGGGGGTAATTTTTAGATACCTGAATTTCCCGATAATTTTTAGTTTTTTCCAAAAAGCATTCGGCAATTTATCAATTTACCGAAAATTCATAAAGTTGACACAACTTTGGATATTTAAAAATTTACTGAAATTTTCAGTAATTATGGAAAAATTTACGATAAATTTCCATCATTTTTGGAAAATTTGTTCTTACTGTTTCCCACAACAAAAATTTCCTAAATTCATTTAAAAATATCATTAGCTGAAAGTGGACAGTTTCAACTCATGTGAAGTTTATAGTACTTGCCATGTCTTTATTTCATTTTCGGTTCATATTAGACATGCTTACTGTTCGCCTCCGACTCGCTTACAATTCTGACAGCAAACTTAGCGCTTGTGTTGAAATGCCTAATTCTTAATCTAGTAGCAAAATATACTATTTCAATAGCGTTCACATAATTTAAAAAAATTTGTTTTTAAAAGAAAAATTTTGTTTCATGGTTTTCGTGAGAGATTTCTCCTTCTTTCGAAACCCATAGGAAAATTTTAGATATTAAAGATAAAAGTTTCTATGTTTAATGATATTATCATTAATTATTCGTGAAAAACGATACCAAATATTTATTTAAAGAAATAGAAAGCAAAATAGTAATTTTCTGATAAAAATGGATATATTTTGAAAACTGTGGACAATCCTAAAAATGTAAGTGCTAAGAAAATGGTGTTAAAGAAAATGATCATTATTATTTTGTACAATGATTTAAAAAATTTCATCTAAAACTTCAGTTTCAAATAACTTTTAAGTATCAGCTGGTGGAAATAAATGCTGTCTAGATTAGAGTTCTGATGTTCAGGTAAAATTTTGTTGACTAGTGCTATTTTAAGATGCCAAATTTAAAGATTGTAAATCGAAAATATTATAAATTATACGCCTTGCAAATTTGCATAAAATGCTTAAATATTTCGAATTGAACGTTAATTAATTAAGATTTTTAAAAATCACATTTTTTCAATTTGAACTTTCGAAAATGAAATTTTGTATATTTACGAAGGATAACGAAATGAAGCAATTATAAAAAAGTCTTAATACCGAAAGTTTTGAAATATGTATAACCAAGAGAAAAGTTTTGTTTACATTAAGAGCTTATTATTCTTGATTCGAAAACACAAATTTGAATCAGAAAAATATTGGGTTGATGTTAAAAAATCTTGACGGTTTTTAATCAGGTGTTTAATAATTGTGAATATGTGAATCTTTTGTTGCTCTACTTGCCCAATCAAGAACCAAAGTTAAACGACTTTTTAATAATTAATAAATAATGGCCCATAGAGCAAACCATTCACATCGTCTTAAATTTTGGTTTGAGTATGAGCAAATTATATTTGATTCAAACAAATATGCTAGTGAGTGTAGAAATGTATGCCAAGTTAAACATAAGCTAAACATCACCTCGTTTGTTGAGGATAAGTTTTTGAAAAGATAACGAGAAAAAATATTTAAATTCCTTTTCAACTTCTTTGCTTCCGATTTACATTTAAATTCAAGGTTCATTTTCATAAGTCAATTTTATTTTTGCAGTAATAATGTAAATTCGATAAAATGACGTATTCTTCTCTCGTAGTGTTAGAAAATTAAATTATATATGAGGGGTGAAAGCAATGAGCTTCCAAGTTTTAACTCTACCTTCTGGCTGTATTTCGCGATCGTTGAATCTGGAGTTTACATAAGGTGTGGTACTGATTTTCACCCCTTAACTACTTCTATATACTATATGTAGATACGAACGATATCAGAATTCGCATTCCTTATTAATATCTTTCTGTTTACTTAAGGTTGATTTGATTTCGTAATAAGATTTCAAGTAATGTACTCGCCAAATTAGAAGCAAATAAATTTGAGATAAAATCAACTTCTGATATTCACGGAATAAAACAATTATTTAGAAACTTGTAGATTAATAATCCAGAATGAACGAAACTATATATTACGTGGACTGAACTTAAAGTAATAATTCTGAATAATTATAACATTCACAAATATATATATATATTAAAACTGAGAGACCAACAAGAGAAGAAACCAAAAATGGTTTGAAAAGAACTAGCTTTTTAATCGCAAATGTCTTTTTACAAATATTGAAAATAATTTGAATCTAGCATCCAGTTGCACGAAAAATTCCGTGCATATATAAACACACATTCCAACTGGTGTTAAAAAGCAAAATAATTTCCCTTCTTCGTGGTTCCCCAATTACAATTTCCCAATTTAAACCACTGTTTTCAATTTTTTACAATACAACTTTTTCATTGATCACCTCATTACAAATTTTTATCTTTATTTTGTTATCCTCAATATATGGAAACTTTATAAATTTAGATTCTTGAATTTAAAAAAGGTTTAAAGAGGAAATAAAGAGACGCAATGTATATTATTCTGAGCACATAATATGTATTTATCTTTATAACACAATATTAAAAAAATATATGCTTTTATATGAAAACTTTTTTTTATATTGAAGAAATAATTCTTCGTTATAAACATAAAGCCCGAGAAAAAGATTTTTTGTGTGGTTGATGACAGAAAGCACCTCAAGAAAATAAGGCTCAAAGAAAAAATATTTTTAAAATTATATATTTTTGAAAAAGGATCTTCGCCTTTGCTACGCTGGAAATAGAACCACAGAACTTCCGATTACCGATCGGGTGCTTTTCCCTTAAGCTACTAGAGAGGACGAAAGAAGAATCCTTTTTCAAAAATATACGAATTAATTTGCCAGGTGTTACATATTCAAATTTTTCAAGGAATCTGTATTATAATCAAAGAATAACATAAATTTTCAACGTCTTTTCAGACTAGATGGGGGAAATTCTTCTTCTTTCGATCTCTAGTAGCTTAAGGGAAAATCACCCGATCGGCAATAGGAAGTTCTGTTCTTCTATTCCCAGCGGAGCAAAGGAGAATCTATTTTTTAGAAACAATTTATTTAAACAAAATTTTAATTCATAGATCCATCTCGTCTTAAATTCCGTTAAGAAATTTATTTATTTTCTGATGACAATACAGATTCGCTGGAAAAAACAAGAAGCATTTTTCACAATATATTTCAATGAGAGAAAATTGCGAATTAGGTGAGAAATCCCAAATGTAATGGCTGTTTTCTTTTTTTTCACGGCGGTAGAGTGGTCTAACAAACGGAGTTTCCCCATTTTTCTAATTTTTCAATCTTCCGGTTAGAGAGAAAAAAAGAAAATTCACTATAATATTGAAAAATGTATTCCTTGATGCCAAGCTATTTGATTTTAGCTATATTTGAAGAGAAGTGAACCACTGAAAAATATTTCAACATTGTGGCAAAAAAAAGGAATTTCCTCATTTTTCTAACTTTTTACTCACTGATAACAAAAAAGCAAAACGAGTTTCATTTTAAAATGTACATTCAGCTGTCAAGAACATTCAACCAATGCTATCTCCGAAAAAAATCGGGCTACCGAAAAAGCTTTCAGCACATAATAATTGTGGTCTAGGAAAAGAAATTTCTTTATTTTTATTATTTTTTAAACTCTGAGAACAAAAAGCCATCAACATGGCATAACAAATAATTTTTTAATTGGCATCTTTATGTTTAGACCTTCGATTTAAGAAATCTTTGAAGACTATCGAGATGAAAGAAAAGGTTTCAGCATATTGATATAAAAAAAACGCAATTTTCCTATAATATTTAAAGAAAGAAAGCTATGATATAGTAAATTTTACAAAAAGTTAATCCAAGGCGTGCTCGCTATTAATACATTTAATCATTTGTTACTAGGATTTATTTGATGAAATAAGATATAAAAATTCAGAACTATATATGATTTTCATAATTTAATTTTGAATTACCGACCCTTAAAATAAACAATCTTTTTTTGAAATGGAAAAATACTTTTTAAATATTTTAATAAACAATAAATATCTTTAATTTAAGTTCAAAAAATAATATAAATGCATCTAAAGCAGGTCCTTACCCTTCTTGGAAGTTCTAAATGAATCATCTTTAGGCACATATTGAATGTCGTACACCAAACTGGTGTTAGGAAGAAGACTTCTGTCCTTGTTGATTCTGTAGACAGCGTATTTGAAAGCTAACTCTGTAGGACTATCCTTCTGATCTTCGGTAAAAATAGCGCCTAGAACAAAAACAAATAAATTATAACTACTTTTTTGTCAATAAAAATGCATTTTTAAATAGTAAATCGAGAGTTACTAAACTATTAATCCTAAAACGAAGTGTGAACATAAATACACTTTTTTAATTTTTATCCTCTACTGACAGCTTTTAAATTAATCACTGTACTCCTCGCAAATAATCCGACTCTCAGTAATCTCACAGACTAAACTTCGAGTTTTTTCAAACTGATAAATGTATTTCCTCTCTGAAAACCTTTGTCAGCCCATTGAATTTTTAATTTCTGCAATATTGATTTTAACTAAAGACCCATACCTTCATTATTTAAAGTTTAGCTATGTAATCTTTGTGAGTATAATTACTTTAAGATAGCCGGAGGAAACACAGGAGAAATTTACTCTTCGATCATTTGTTCTTGTCGAGTTGAATCAGGCCACTTTTAATAAATTAGCTTCTGCTCTTGCTCGTACTACTTGTCACAATAATCTTATCATATTTTACGGCATTAAACGTTGGGCGCTCAAGCGTTCTTATAGAAGAAAGTTGCATATAAAATCCTTCTTTAAAAAAAATTAAATGCATGCTTCTACTGAAAAACTAATCATTTCTACAAACAATATCGTCATTTCAATTTGTACGGACAAAAAAGCCATTCTAACCGGTGAGTCAGCCTATAGTACGGACGGAATCATGTAGTCACTTCAAATGACTGATGTTCTGGCAGAAGAAGTGACTGATTAGTTAACTATATTAAAAAAGTTAATTATTTCTAAATTAAAATTCTTTATTATATTCCTGAATGTTAATCAATTAATAAAATCATAAATAAATGACTGATTATAACAATCAAAACTACGAATTCGATACAAATTTCTTAATTCATATTTTTTTGTTAAAGATTCAACTAATTGATTGAAAGTTGAACCGCTTTGTTAAAAATTCATTTTTATGGTTAGCATGAACTATTTTAGTTAAAAATTTATTTCTGCGATTTAATATGCATGTTTTTCGTATATTTTGTTTAAAAATCGTCTTGATTGATAGAAAATAAATCATTTTGGCTGAAAATTCTTTTTTAAAAAATTAAAGTGTTCTTTTATTTAAAATTAAAATATTTTCTGTTGAAATATCAACTTACACATGTTTTGTTAAGAATTCACCTTTTTTTTATAGAAAATTTCACTATTTTTTAAAGTGATCTGTTTTATTATAAAAACATTTTTCTTGTTAAAGATTCATAATTTCAGTTGCAAATTCATCTCCCTGATTAAAAATGTAAGTATTTTGTTGAAAATTCGGCGTTATTGTAGTGAAAATTATTTTTTTAAGTGAAAATTTAACTATTCTATTTTTCATTGAAAATTTAGATGTCCTAGTTTTTCTTGTTGCTTCTTTAGCAATTATTGAGCTTTTATTCTTAATAATTCGTCTTAATATCTTGTAAGTAAATTTATTTTTTTGGTAAAAAAATGTATTTTGTTTCAAATTCCACTCTGGTTGAAAGTCAAACTGCCTGGTTAAAAAATTAATGATTTAAGTTAATGATTCATCATTTAAATTTGGTGAAAAATTGGTCACTTTTTGTTGAAAATGTATCTTTTTCAGTTAAAAATTCGACTTTTTGGTTGAAAATGTATTCGTTCTTTTCGTTAAAAAAAATTTTTAGTCAAAAATTCATTTGAATTATATTCATAGATAAGTTTGTTTTTATTTTTTAGGTATCTTAAATAATTAGGCAATCATAAATGTTGTATAAAAGTGATATTTTTAAAGATTTTTATAGCAGTGTGTCCTTGATGTGTAAGATCCCCAAGAACATCAAAATTCAACTCACGTATTCACCTTAATTATCGACAGGTCAGTCCGCAAATTGTAACTCTCTAGAGGACGTGATCCTTCGTAGTATTCCCTTTTCCATCTAACTCTGTATTATTTGTTTGAAGAGTTTTGTTAAAGATAAACGTAGACGGTATCCTTGAATTGTGTGAAACCCCTCTAGAGTCGATAAAAACTTTAAATTTACTGGAAAACTCACCAAGAATGCTTTGGAAAAATACAAGATA
>NC_046664.1:40651774-40654165 GCF_010883055.1 Belonocnema kinseyi | reverse complement strand
CAACCGCAGGATTTCGCTGGGAGCGGGTGCTAATCTGAAAAATTGCACCCGCTCCCAGCGAAATCGCGGTGAAATTTCAGCCACCACCACTTGTCACTACCGTAAGATAGGTGGTTACAGTCTGTAACGGAATCAATACGACGATCCAACAAAAGCCTCGTGCAACCTAAGAACACGATACGACCCAAGGATTACCGCCCTCTGCATTTTTCCCGCAAGTATTTTGGAATATTTTTGACAGGCACGCATGCCTTTTAGACAATTAGCGAGTGAAAGCTTGGCATCTCCAAGAGCGCCGATGATAAAGACGATTAATTTAATCGAATATTCCGGGTACAATCGTTGCAACTCGCTTATGAGGTCTCGATACCTCTCTTTCTTTTTATTCTCCTTGGCTATTATGTTTTTGTCAGCTGGTGCCAAAAATTCGATAACGAACATGGTTCGCTTCTCGAAGTCAGGAAGAACCATGTCAGGCCTCGAGTGAGCAACAGAAACAATTGTCGAGAATATAAAGTTCCAGTATATGCGGCACTTCCCATTCTCGACAATTGACTCGATTTCCCTAGGAGCATTTAGAGGAGCGATATCAAGGTTAATTCCGTAAGAGTGACAAAGATGGTAATAAAGCACTCTTGGTGCCGCATTGTGCCTTTCAATGTAGGTCGTTCCCGCATAAGTTGGACAACTAGATAGTATGTGAGCTAAATGCTCGGGGTGTGCATGGCACGCCCTGCAGCTACAATCAGGAATGTCTTGGCTCAAAATTTGGCGACGGTATGTTAAGGTGGAAATGACACCGGCTTGGCATGCCAAAATGAAACCCTCCGTACCAGACTTCAATCCAGGCGATTTAAGGAAAGAAAACGTTAGCTCACAAGACATTGACTGATCCTTCACATTTCTGTGGAAGATACCGTGCATCCTCTTATCGAGGAGCTGTTCGCGAAAGTTTTTCTCTTGTGCTTCCTTAATCTAGGCTTGAGGATTGAGTACTCGAGATAGATAAGATTTATGCATTTTGCTCACCCCTAATACTGAAGTTGAGTCCGAGTGTTTCAGCAGCCTCTCCGCTGCTTTGTACAGAAACGCTCCTTTGCCCACTTCTTCGTGATTCCTGACAATTTTAAGAAGAGCGTCTCTTCCATTTGCAACTTTATGTGCTGTACACAGAATAATCCTGTTGTGAAGACATAAAAGACTCAATATTCCGCGACCACCTTGACGGCTTAAGATGTACAGTCGCGGAACGGAAGATTTGAGATGCAGGCTCTTGTTCATGTGCATAACCTTTCTTGTCGCTATATCAAGGGATCTGAGCTCGTTCTTCGTCCATGGAACTGCTCCAAATGAATAGATTTCTACCGGGATAGTAAATCTGGTTTTCCAAAGCGGCATCAATCTCTCTATGCACCTAACTATTTGCGGATGAACCTTCAAGATTTCCAAAAGACAGATAATAAGTCTATGGAAGGTCGAATCGAAAGCTTTTCGATAATCAATCCAGGCCATCGATAGGTCACGCTGGTAGAATGCTGCATCTTTACAGACACATCTATCGATGAGCAGGTTCTCCCGACATCCGGCTACGCCTTTCTTTGAGCCTCGTTGTTCATACATTTCTTGCCACACAGGTTCAATTGCCCGAACAATCCTATCATTTAGGATAGCTGTGAATATCTTATAAAGCGTGTTCAGACAAGTTATTGGCCTGTAGTTCTTCGGGTCAGCTAAGTTGCCTATTCTCGGCAGAAGTATTGTGCGCCCTTTCACCAACTACTCCGGAATTGGCTCTTCCGACTTTAAATATGAGGTGAAAATACGGACTAAATGCTGATGGGTTGAAGGGAACTTCTTGCACTAGAAGGTTTTGATACAATCTGGTCTCGGTGCGGAATAGTTATTCATCCCTCTTAATACCTTTTTCACCTCCTCGGTAGTGATGGGTGGGTATTTTTTATCAGGTGTTATGAGGGCATCACATAGCTCCTTGAAGCTATTTATATTTTCTGAGTCTTCGTCTAGTCCATGCTGCACTTCGTAGACTTCTCTCCAAAATACTTCGACTTTCTCTGGTTTCGTTGGGTGTTCGGCAGTAACTGAAGGGTCTTCGAAGAGTCGATATGGGTCAGAAAGTAACTGCAGATTTTCTCTGACCCACCTCTCCCTCCGCTCTAGACTTCTTTTAGCTTCAGATAGTATCTATATTCTCTCAACAATATGCTGCCTGATGGTCAGCAGCTTTGACTTGTTAAATGTGTGATAACGGCTCCGGACTTCGCACGTGAACTTTCGAACCTTGACAGTAAAATTCCTGTCAGATGTAATTTAGTCAATCACACACTGAATGCGGGACGTGTACTGTCTTGCTCAGCCTATCTTTATGGCAGC
>NC_046664.1:40644433-40651674 GCF_010883055.1 Belonocnema kinseyi | reverse complement strand
TTATTTTGAGGAACTTCCGAAAACGCACTTTTCTGAAGGATTAAAAAAACTTGAAAAGCGATTGACCAAGTGCATAGAGCTCCAAGGAGATTATGTTGAAAATTAGAAAAAAATTTACCCAAAAAAAATTGTTTTTATACTTCATTCTAAGAACTTATTGAACTACCCTCGTATTGCATTATGTAAAAAATAGTTTAAGTTTCAACCAAAAAAGTTTAATTTGAAACCGAGTGATTCACTCTCGAATCAAGGGGTTTCCGAGTTTGAAATCAATATGAAATCAAACTTAACAAACATAAGACTTTGTGACGTGATCTGAAATCAGCGGTATCTGAGTGGATCTTTTGAAAAAGATCCGATCTTTTGAAATGAGCGAAAATAAAATCATCAGCAGAAATCTCTTAAAATATTCCGAAATTGTGAGCGAGTCAGTAGAGGTCAATGAGAGATTGTGAGCAATCACGAGTAGTCAAGCGAGCAATCAAGAGAGCAGTCAGTGTAGTCAGTGGATTCATCACGCGACCCTTTGTATTTGCTTCGTCGCGTTGCATCGTCCTCTACAGTTTATGTTCGCAGCGAGCAGGGAGTGTGCCTATTATTGTTGGTTAGTAAAAACTGTACATATAAAAAATTTTCCAAAGCTTTTGCACCAATGGCAGGGTAGCCGTTTTATTCCAGGAAAAATATTCCCGGTCATTTCCGGCGTTTTCCAGGTTCTTAACAGTTTTTTACGGCCATTCATTGTGATTGAAACATTCCAACTCTGGAATCTAAAAATGCTTTCATTTGAAGTTATAAAAAATGAAATTCAAATTAAAACACTAAAAGTGGAACCGTTTTGGATTTTCAACTTTTAAAATTAACTTTTAAAATTTTTTCATTGATAATCAATAATTTGCGCATATAAAATGGAAACTTGTGATACCCTTTGCGTGAACTATTTTAAATTAAACGCCGTTAAGTTGTCAAATAAAAAATTTAATTTTTTATAATTTGTGCATTTCGAAGATTCTAAATTTTTAATCCTAACTATCATATTGAGTTCAGAAACAATAAAAACTTAACAATTATGATACAGTGAAACCTTTCAATAACCTTTTCTTCTATAACCCTTTCGAGAATTGATATCGCATTCCACGTCGGTGCAACAGGAGCTGCGCGGGGTGCGCGGGGTCTGCGGTTGTCACTTAGGCGAACACTCTGGCATGAACAAACAAAAGCCGTTTCGTAAGAAAATAGTTGTATTATCATTAAACTTTTTCAAATCCTTAAAACGTTTACAAATTTTTTAAACTCTACATTCTGCTTTAATATTTTTGGAGTAAGTTCGCATTTCAAATCATTACGGGAATTTTCACAAAACTTCTAAGTATTTATGGAAATTATTCAACATTTATCTAAAATTATCTAAAAATCCTTCAAAGTTAAAAAAATTGCCTTCAAATCTTAAAACATTTTTTTCTTTTTTTTATTCTGAATACTCTCAAAATTAATTTTTCAAAATGGAACATCGTTTTTAATTTTCCATGGAATTTCGAGCACTTATTTTTATTGTCTTCAAACATTTTAAAATCCTTAAATACCATCAAAAAATTCTATTGTCATCTTCACAAATTTGTATTTTGTTTTAAATTCTTTGAAATCTTTTCAAGTTTTAAATTAAGTTAGAATACTTTCAAAATTTTTAAATATCTTTTAAACTTACGCTAAGTTTTGAAAATCAGTAATTGCATAATTATTATTTATGCAAAAAAATTGAACGATTTTACTTACAAATTATATAAATTCAAAATAGAACAATTACAATTTTGACGTTTAAAGTTTAAAAATTGTTCTCTAAAATTTTAGCTATTCAGGGATCTTTATTTTAAACTATTAAGTTTAAAGTTATTTAGTTTGGAATGCAAAGAGTTTAAAATAGCTTGATATTAAAAATAAAAAAATGGTTCTTTTTCTTAATTGGAATCTTTCAATTGAATTGTTTTTATACTTAAATATTTCAGATAGATTTTTCTTCGCATATTCTAATTTAGTTTTCATAACCATACCAAATATTAACCTTACTTAAAATGGCTGTGAACAAAGCTAAAGTAGCAGCACTCTCTAAATCTGAATCAGCGATAAGTATACCGCTAATTTAAATCACCGTATATACGCTGGCAAATCATTGAAATTTCGCTGTTAATCAGTAAAACTTCACTCACCAGAAGCTAAATTTCGGCTTTTCAGCAGCATATATGCGCTGATTCAGATTTAGAGAGCAGAGACTGTAAAACATATAAAGCGTTATTCTTAAATAAATTTTTTTATGAGCAAAAACTAACATACTAATTTAGGCCAGGTTTAATATGAATATATTACAATTTTACAGAACAATTTTTGCAACAAATCGAATTTCGAATCCATACAAGATTCAAATTTTCTAATTACATTTTCAAGAAAATTGTAAACTGTTGAGCAATTAAAATCAAAATTATTAAATTTTAAAATAAAACCAGTATAAATTTGAAATAAAATAAAATTTAAATAAATTTATAATTTCTTTTACTTATAATTCATATACAATTTTCATTTAATCTTGAATAATGCTGTTGGATGAGTTATAACGTATAAAGCTGATAAAAAGTTAATACAAGCAGTGAAAATATGGTTGTATAGAGTGTTGTCCTCAAAAAGGAAGTGGCCAGGTGTTGCTTTTATAGAAACTTTGACTTGGGATAAAAGCTTAAAAATAAGCTACAGATGAGGTCTCTAACTTAGGAAATTGAATTCTTGAAAAGTGCCAAAATTTACTCAAAATATCTTAAAATTTACGGAAAATTTCTGTGTGTGTACTAGAAAAATGAGTACTAAATGAGTACTAGAAAATGATCTTTTGATATAAAAAGTTCATACGAAACATAAAATACGAGCTTAATCGTCATCATTATTTCACTTAATAAGAAGAAGGAAATACAAAATGAGCTGTAAATAATGGTCATAATAATTTCTCAGCAACCACATCAAACTTGAGCACGTTTAGGGGCGTACACTTGTAAACTATTTTGTTAAAATAAATTAAAAATTTTATCAATATTAAAACATTTGATAAAGTTGTTTTAGTAACAGAAGAAAAAAGGCATTTATGGGGCCTTTAAATTTTTGTTTAAATTTTGTATCTTTGGTACCATCAGTAATCTGACTACATGCATAATCATCTTGAAAAATGCATCAATTCGAAATTTGTACAATTAATACCTTTTTTCTCTAGCAGTGTCTGATATTGTAATTGCTATAACTCCTACAAGTGATACGTATGCAATGATTTAATTGAATTATTTCTTTTAAAAAAGTTTCATGTAAAATGCTATTTTTGACACATTTATAGGCGATTGTTGTTATCAGATGTGACCTGGAAACTATTAATGGATTTGAAACATTTTAGGTTTCAAGATAATCTATTTGAAATATTAATTTAGAAGCAAAATTTGTTTTAATTTTATTCAATTTCTTGGGCTTGATTAAGTATTTCAGTATTAATAATTCATGTAGTTATTTGATGGTGCTAAATAATGTATTTGAGAGTAAATTGCAAACATTTTTAGAAAATTACTAACTTGAAAAAAATAAATTAAATTAAAAACAAAATTAACTTTCTACTGAAAAAAAAATTCTACAAAATATTAGAATTTTCAAAACAATTTCAATAAAATTGTTGAAACATCAATTGGAAAAGATTAATTGTGAACCAAACAGTTACATTTTCAAAATTATAGTAGAATTCTTAAATCTTAAAAGACAAAGCTGTTGGTAGACAGATGAATTTTCAATCCAAAAATACGTACTTTGTACAAATGAATTGAATTTCTAATCCGAAAATAGCACTTTTTTAAACTTAATATTTAATTAAACAATAAAATTTTCTGTCAAAAAAGATTAGGCTTCTACCAAACATTGTATTTTTACAAAAAATAAATTAAATTTCGACTTAAAATATTTTCAAATAGTTTGCAATTTATTACGCTGCAAACAATTAAAAACTACAATTTTTCGACGGTAGATAATTTTTTTACGAGGCACATAAAAATTATCCATCGTCAGATGATTGTAGTTTTCAATTGTCTGCAGCGTTTTTATCCCACTTTAGATAAATTATATCTCGCGGATTTACTATGGTATGTGATATAGCTTAATCAATATTGCAAATTTAATTAACTAGTTGAAAATTTGTCTCTCTTCGTAGAAAACTGATCTTCTTGGTTTGAAAATTCCTCTTTCTTGGTTAAGAATGCAACTGTTTGGATGAAAAGGAACTTTTTTGTTGAAAATGGATATTTTTGGTTGAAAATTTAACTGCTTTACAGAAAATGCGTCTTCTGGCTTCAAAGCTCAACAATATCAACTATCTTCAAAATTGTCTTTTTTAAACAACATTTACAGGAGGAATGTTTTCTTGTAAAGCATAAGACCTGAAACGAAAACCCAAACAATTGTATAATCTATACGAGCGGCTGACAATAAAAAGTGGAAATATCTTGTTGGTGAGTAAGAAGCAGCTCTAGAAATGTGCCTAAAAAATGGATATAATTTCACGTTTGTAAAAAGTAGCAATAGAATATTGGCTGTAAAAAGTGGACAACGGTGTTTGGGCCGCAAGAAAGTGGAACAGAAAAACTTGGCAGTAAGAAGTGGATAAACGTCGCGTGTCGGTGGATCGGCTCTGTTACACGCTGCAAAGACAAGCCTCGTTCAAAGTCGAAAATGCACAAGTATGAACCCGACCTCGCCCGAATGGACGATTCGCTTTTAGTGGCTAACTGAAGGCCAGGCCGTCAAGAAAATAAAAGAAAGTTCATGGCAACGTTTTAAACGATTGCTTTGCGATGAATTCTAAGAGAAAATTGAAAAGACAACAAAAAGCGATTTTTATTGTTTCCTACAATTTTTTAAAAGTGTGCAAAATATTTTTTAGACTTTTGCAAATTTTCCACATCAGATAATTTTAGAAAAATTAAGAAACATAATTCGTTTAAAGCCTTCTGGTGCAATTTTGTTGCACATTTTTTAAAAATTTTATGTTGGTTTAAATAATGTACTTTCAAATTTGAGTAAGTTTAAGAGACGTTCAGAAATTTTAAACGATTAAAAAATAATTCAAACTTGTAAAGATTTTTGAAGAATTTTGTAAGGTTTGACGAAAATTAAAATATTTTAGGTTCCTAGGATCAATTAAAATAATTTTTTATATAAAAAAATTAATTTCAAGAGATTATTTAAGAACATTTTAATACATGACCAAAGATTAAAAGAATTATCAAAGAAGAATCTGAATTATTTCAAAGGCACCTTTTTTTAACTTTTCAGAATAAAGCAACAATCAGGAAAAGGACGTGATTAGAAAAAAGAATTTTTTTAATATTCGTGTGCAAATTTCAAACGATGTTTTATTTTAGATAACCAACTTTAAAAGGAAATTGCGAAAGTTTTTTTAGGAATATTAAACGATTTCTTACAATTTTTTGCAAAGAGTGTTAAAGATTTTAGAGCGAAATTTTCAAGTCCGTAAGATTATCACATTTTTTTAATTATAAAAAGTCGAGTAAATTCAGGAAAAATTAAGTGGAATTCAAGCGATTGAAAAATAATTTAAACTTTAGAAGATTATTAGAAATACAAATTTTTGAAGCTGTCAATTATAAACTGTCGGAGTTTTAAGCGAATCTCGAAATGTCAAGAGCATGAACAGATTTTTTTCAAATGCTTGCGAAAATTTAGAAGATTATAAGATAATTTTTTTACATTTTGAATGACTTTTGAAAATGTTGAGAAAAATTCCAGGCAGTTGAAAATATTTTTAGGAATTTGAGAGGAGTCAAATAGATAAGAAATATTCACAAATTTGAAAACATTTTAGAAAATTGATCAAATATTCCTTGATTTCTTACAAATTTCTTAAACATTCCTAAACATCTTTGAATAGGACTCGAATTTTTCCTAATGTTTTGTAACATTCTATAAAATAAAAAAATTTCTTTATAATATCGTAAAATATTTTCTGACACATCTGATATATTTAAAAATCTTTTTTTAATTTTCTTAAATATCTTATAATACAAATGTTTATATAAATTTAAAAACGAGTTGACAATACTTATTTTCTTGCTTTTAATTCTCAGAATTTAATTCCAACTAGAAATAAAGTGCTAAAAACTTCTAACATATAAATAGTTATTCGAAATATTCACGTAATGTCATTATTAATATCATCTTTTATTTTTTATGGTAGTGAAAATTTTTTTTAATTGGTGAATTCCAAGTAGTACTTACGTAAGGCAACTTCCATATTTGTATGACTACAAACATATTGAAAATCCTTTTGTGTTAAAAAAATAGTCTTAGTCTTTATTTAAGATAATACTTCATGTTAAAAACACCTTTTTATTTAGGAAACGCCTTTCATGTTCTTAAACATAATATACAAAATTCGACGTAACGGTGATGAGGGGAAGGCTAAAAACAGATGTTACCGTCTGTGTCACATTGCGCGATGAAGGGGGGGGGGGTTCATTTTAATAACTAATTAACATATTTTTAGAATAACAATATTTATAATTTTATAAAATGTCCGAAATATTATTCAAATATGATACACATTGACTTTTATTAAGAAAATTCTTTCAAATATTTAGTAATTTTTTTACATTTACATGTTTTTTACCTACTTTGGCCTTAGGAAATAGATTTCACGAATGAAAGTACAGAAATATCTCCATTAGTTAGTAAAAGACTATGAGGACTTTTGCCTTCGAAATTTTACCAAAAACTTTTTAAAATGTTAACAAACGGACTACAAATTTGATTTTAAGCATTTCTACCAATTGGAGAAATAGATATTTCTTTTATCTTTTTGCAGGATCTGATATTTTCCCTGAATATAAATCAGATTAAAAACACTTAAAAAATAGAAATAAGAAAGGTAAAAAATGCACACATTTGTTTGTTGTTGTTGAAAAAACCGGCACATTATTTAATAAGACTCCTTCCCACACCACCCGTGGAAGAAATTTTTTACAATATTTTCATTAAATAATAAGCATTTGATCTTTTGGACTAAAATGGAAGAGTTAAATTTTTTTCATTAATCATGGTTGTTTAATTGACGTCAGTTATCGTGCTTGACAATTGAGGAATCTCTTTTTTGCAAACAAGAAGTATAATAGTTCTTCCCTTATCGACTTTCTTTATTTTTTATTTACTTATTG
>NC_046664.1:40636885-40644333 GCF_010883055.1 Belonocnema kinseyi | reverse complement strand
TAACAAATTTTATATGCACTGTGAATGAAAAAGTTTTAATTGCATGAAACTTATTTCAAGTGAACAATTTCAAGGTAAATCTTTTTTCCGTCTAAAAAAATTTGTAGCATGTAGAAAGGAATTTTATTAAAAAATTTATCGGCTTTTTTAACAAACAACTAAAATGAATTTTTTACATTTGTTATTTTTTCAGTGTCTTTAATCCGCTTCATGTTTAGGGAAAAATCATATACTGGAAAGTGATAAAAGAAATATCTATTTCTCCAACTGGTCCGAAAGGTTAAAGCCTGTACAACCGTTTGTCAGCATTAAAGAAAAGTTTAGTATCATTTTAACGGCAAGTTTTCAGAGCCTTTTACTAAGTAATGCAGATATTTTTATAATTTTATTTGTGAAATCTATTTTCTAAGGCCAAATACGGTGAAAAATATCGTAAAATTAGAAAAATTACCAACAACTTTCAAGAATTTTAAAAATAAAAGTCCACGTGTATCATATTAAAATAATATAGTGGAAAATTTATTAAAGTATTAATATGGTTCATTTTTTTAATTAATGTATACAGAGTGCAACTGTTTTTTTTTCGAAATTTCACATCGAAATATGTTCATTAGTTACTAAAATGCCCCCCCCCCCCCTCCTCTCTACGCAATGTAACAGACCGTAACATTTCATTTGGGCCCTCCCCTCATCGCCGTTACGTCAAATTTTTTATATTATGCTTGGAAACATAACAGACGTTTCCTAAATAAAAAATAAGTTGTAAGATGAAGTGTTATCTTTAAATAAATTATACAACTTTTTGAATAATAAAGGCTTTTTTAATATTTTTGTAGTAATACAAATATTGAAGTTACTTAACCTAAATACTACTTGCATTTCCCAAATTTAAAACTTTTTTCACTACCATAAAAATAAATGATGATATTAATAATGACATAACATGGAAATTTCAAATAAATATTTATATTTTGAAAGTTTTCAAACAATTTATTTCGAGTTGAAATTAAATTATGAGAATGAAAAACAAGAAAATAAGTATTATCAGTTTGTTTTTTTAATTTATATAAATATAATTATTATAAGATTTTCAAGGAAATTGAAAAAAGATTCTTGAATGTATCAGATGTGTCAGAAAAGATCCAAGGATATTTTAAAGAAATTGTTTTATTTTACAGAATATTACAAAACATTAGGTCGAATTCCAGTTTTTTTCAAAGATGCTTAGGAATGTTTACGAAATTTGTGAGAAATGAAGAAATATTTAATAAGTTTTCTGAAATGTTTTCAAATTTCTGAATATTTCTTATCTGTTTGACTTGTCTTAAATTCCTGAAAATATTTTTAACTGACTCAAATTTGTTTCAAAATTTGGAAATATCATTTAAAATGTTAAAAAATTGCCTTGTAATCTTCTAAATTTTCGCAAGCATTTAAAGCTAATTTGACCATGCTCTTCGAACATTTCGAGATTCGTTTACAGCTCCTAAAGTATATTTTTTTCATTAAAAAATTTTTTAATTTCTAAAAATATTCTAAATTATTCCAAGCGACCTAAATTTTTTTTAATTTTCGTCAAACCTCACAAAATTCTTCAAAAATCTTTACAAGTTTTAATTATTTTTTAATCGCTTAAAATTTCTGAACGTCTCTTAGAATTCATCGCAAAGCGTTTACCGAAAAATTCCTAATAGCTAGTTAGCCACTGAAAGCGAATCGACCAGTCGGGCGAGGTCGAGTTCGTCCTCGTGCATTTTCGGCTTTGAACGAGGCTTGTCTTTGCAGCGTGTAACAGAGCCGATTCACCGACACGCGACGTTTGTCCACTACTTACTGCCAAGTTTTTCTGTTCCCTTTTCTTACGGCCCAAGCACCGTTGTCCACTTTTTACAGCCAATATTCTATTGCTACTTTTTACAACCATGAAATTATATCAACTTTTTTTTTCTATAGCTGCTTCTTACTCACCAACGAGATATTTCCACCTTTTATTGTCAGCCACTCAATATAATATTCGCTATGGAACTACGTAGCTTTTTTAATAAAATTTTGCAGAAGTTGTGCACTTCCGCAGAAATGCATACATTTCTTGCCAAAAACAGATTATTATGAATTTTCAACCCAAAGATTAAATTTCGAACCAAAAACGAGAAATTTTGTATAAAAAATCGAATTTCCAAATTTATAGTAAGAAAAGTGGATATTTAATCCAAAAAATACAGAGATTTTAAAGAGAGAATGAGATATGAATTTTTAATCCAAGAAGATTATGAAATATGAATGAAGCAATTAAATTTTCACCAAATAATTACATTCTGAAATACGGACAGTTAATTTTAGATTAAAAATTGTTTTCAAGCAAAAAAGAGAAATTTACAACAGAATATAGACATTTCAGTTCTGAAAGTTAATTATTTTAAAAAATCGAATTAAAGAAAAGGTCCATTTTTAATTCACAAAATAATTGGTTTAACAAAATATTTCAAAACTGAATCACGTAGTTTAATTTTCAATGAAAAAAGATGAATTGTAAGAAATAGGAATTCCGAATAAAAGGGAAAAAGACAAGAATAGAGGAAATTGCGTGAAGTCAATCTTTAGATGCTCAACTTGTAAAATAAAATCCCTGATTTCAATTTTTCGAACATTAAAAAAATTGTTATATGCAATTATATTTTTCATATGTGATATCATATTCTGTGGTAACCCCTTTCTCTTCGTCAAGGATTTGGCTTTTATCTTGTGTTATTTTCCAAATATCAGTTGATTTTATCATTGATTTAGGAATAATTTTCCTTAATTAATGTTATTTCGCTAAGGTAAATAAAGTTCCATTACTGAAGAAAGTGATTGATAATTCTGCCGAAGAAGTAGATATTAACCAAGTAAAGCAGGCTTGAGATGATAAAGTTTCAGGATAAAGGGAAGAAGTATTTTCCATGGTTTTTTTATTAAACGACATTCAGAGGGTCGGGAATTCGACCCAACTACGTGCTCTTAAAGTCTCGTTTCTCAAAGACTTTCTTGCAATCTAAAATCGCCCTGAGGGTCCTTTTAAATTAAACTGTTATTGAGATTGAATGTAGAGAAAAAGATACAAATAATATCCGTTTGATGTTAAATAAAGTATGGTTTGCGTTATGATTTCTCTATAAGTTACAAGATTAATCTGATCAAATTTGACATTCTGAAAACTTTTCTTGATATTAAACGTCCAAGCAGTTTTTGATACCCTAGGAGATAATCTTCCCCCTATTTTTCAAAATCTTTATTGTCATCCTATAAGCTGAAAGGTCAATGAAAATGTTGTTCCTGTCTACAAGAAGTTTTTAAGTTACTTTATCGGTGGTTGGTAATTTCCTTTTTTTAGTAACTAGTTGCACTTGCGTTACTTGTAACTGTGACTAGTTACAGTTACTAGATAAAGTGACTTTAAGTTACATAACAATATACTTTTTTATTTCACTTAATTATATAATTTAAAACTAAAAATAATTTAGAATATCTTGTGGCATCAGCTTCTGAATACGTTTTGTCTTCCTGTATTGCTCGGTATAGGGTCGCCAGAATTACAGGCGGAGCATGGTAGTTCAGTACCAGTAATAATCGGCGTGTTCGATAGATTTTGCTATGATTTGTGACGACCGAGGTGTACTTTATTCATGTACACAATTTTTCGAAACATCGCACACTGAGCAAACCTGGCGTGTAAAAAAGAAACCTAGCTAACAAAAATTTTTTAAAGTCAGGAAATTTTATTGGTCAGGGAAAAGTCAGGAATCTAAATAACAAAAATCGTGTAAAATTCAGAGAATTTCTATAAACTTTAAACTCTCAAGTAGAATAAATTTGAAAAATTTTAAATTTCAATTTGTTGTATTTAGTTTATAAAAAATTTTTGATAAAAAATGTAACATGTTTAAGATTCTGATATTTGACTATTAATATGCTCAGGGAAATGAAAAAAAAAATTGGTCAGTGGTAAATTAGAGAAAATTAAAAGTAAAGTTTTTCGGTAACCATGGTATGTAATACCATTTTATACCAACTCTGGTTCGTCATTTTTTGTCGTTTATTTTTTTCTGCAGTTTCTTCATTTACAATTTCAACTTTATAGTTGTAAATTCAATTATTTGTTTGAAAATTCAACAATTGTGTTGAAAAGACATCCTTTTTGGTTAAAAATTGAATTTTTGTGTTACAAATTTGTCTTTTTGTGTTAAAAATTTAACTAGTTTCGTAGAAAATTGCTTCGTGTTTTAAAATCCATATTTTGATTCTGAAAAGGCAAACTACAATCATTTTTTGTTTAAAAGTTCAACTATTTTTAGAAAATTTGCCTCTTTATTTTAAAAATTCATCCATTTCACTGGAAATTGAATATTTCTTCGATAAAAATGCAACGGTTTAGTATAAAATTAAAGAATTTTGTTAACATTTTTGTTGTTAAAAATTCAACAATTTTTTTTGAAAATTTATATTTTTTAAATGGAAAATGCAACTATTCTCATAGAAAATGTATTTCTCATTTAAAATTCATATTTTTATGCTGTAAAGTCAAAAAAAATCTTTTTCGAATGAAAATTCAGTTTTTTTTTTAAATTTGTATTTTTGATTTAAAAAATTCATCCGTTTTAGCAGAAATATCATCATCCTTAAATAAAAATGTTACTATTTGAATATTTTATTATTTTATAAAACCACTGAATAACGTAATGTTTATAACTTTTCTGGAATATTCTGGATCTTGTCACGTGAAAGAAATCTTACGTGAATTCCCATGTAAAATTTCATCGTGAATTAACTTTTGAAATTCCACGTGAATTTCCGCTTATATTTTAACTTAAGTATTTTTTTCCTAGTCATAATTTTAAATTAATTGATTACAAATAATAAAAATTAAACTAATTAAAAATAGAAAGAGCTAATAACACAGGCCAACAAAATCGGGTCGACCCTCTAATCCAGAAAATACTTTTCCGAAGGTTTTTGGTATGTTCAATCCGAATCTGAGGTTATGTAGCATCGAATTTTTTCTTTTACTCAACAAACTATAAACACCTTTTAAAAGTATAAGTCTCGCCCTTTAGAATGTCATTGACTTTGCTAAAGTTTGGTATAGTTTTTGAAATTTTCATGTTTGTCAGTTTAACTAACTAACCCTAAACAGAGCCCAAAACCCCTTTACCGACAATTCTATATCTTATGATGTATCACATCAAGCATTTATATCTCATGATTACAAACTCTAAACCCTTAAGGCTATGATATATACCCAGTGGGTACAAAGTTTGGCGACATCTTTACGACATCGTCATGACATCTTTACGATAACTTTACGACATCCTATTGCTTGATCTGACGATGTCTTTACGACATCGTAAAGACAGCGAAACGACATGGACATAGGATGTCGTCAAGTTGTCGTAAAGATGTCGTAACGATGTCGTAAAGACGTCGCCAAATTTTGTGCCCGCTAGGTAAGCTTCCAAAGGTTGTGCTCCTCACCTCTAAGTCCATAAATTCTAAGCTCATAAACCCTAAGCTTAAAAATCTCAACAACAATAAATTTACTTTTAATTAATCTCCGAATGTTTTTCATGTTTCTTAATAAAAAATTTCGTTTACTGGCATGCACATGTCCGTAATGGGTCTTCAGGTATAGGTAAACTCACTAACATGAAAACTTCAAAATGTGATATCTCAGCGAAAAAAAGATAATTTCGCAAACTCAACGACTTTCGGAAGAGCGAGACCTATCCCAGTGGGCACAAAATTTGGCGACGTCTTTACGACATCGTTACAACATCTTTACGACAACTTTAAGACATCATATGTCCATGTAGTTTCGCTGTCTTTACGATGTCGTAAAGACTATCGTCAGATCATGCGACTTATTTACGATATCGTAAAGACACCTTAACGACATGGACATAGGATCTCGTAAAGTTATCGTAAAGATGTCGCTGCTTTTTTTTCAACTTTGGATTAGGATACCTCGGAAACCAGAACTAATTGAGGAATTTGGACCTCAGATTCGGATTCAGCATACCAAAAACCTTCGGAAAAATATATTCCGGTTTCTGAGTCAAAATCTTGTCGACCTGTGTAATATTGTTGCATTACTTTGAACGATATGAAAATAGATATTGAATTTCAAGCGAGAACTTTAATTAACACAAGTGTGGAAATATAATACTCTGGTGGCTCTAGTCTATACCTGAGCAACAGTATCAGCCTAGTTCCCTTGAATTATCACAGTCACGACGTGTATATACCCTAGGGAAATGCGACCACTGAATCCAAGCAGAACCGATAATGTGCTTCCTGTATAAATTCTGAGCGCGTACACGTGTCCGTAGATCGATCCGTTCCGCTTTACTCGATTTCCGTTCCGGTCACAACAGGATTCTGTGTTTATGGATTTATCACACGATTAGCAAATTATTGTCTCGCGGATTAACAACTTGGTACGTAAAGTTGCGATGCTGCTAATTATCGACGAGCTCTGTGATAAATGGATATTATTATACATACGCAGTACAATCAAGTTGTTTTCTCTATCGAGAGAAGCAAGAGGAACCTTTTGATAAGTCTCTATTCTGAAATTACAAAAATATTTTGATAAATAACACAACGGAAAAATGTTATATTTTTTTTTGCGAATGCCTGTAATTTTTTTTATTTAAAAAATATGTGTTTCATATCGAGATTCGAATGTCCCTAAAAAAAACTTAAAATTAAATTTTACCTCTTTAAACCAATTTTGTCATATTATCTTGTAAATGCCGCGGTCTAATTGCCAGCAATTTCTTCCTAGATTATATTATTATAACTATATTCTTTAAATGCCTAAAAATAATTAAATTTATTATTCTATTAAAAATAAATAGTTATTGCTGATGAATTTAAAAAGTAAAAGTAGTTACAGAGATCAAGAATTAAAATTACGATTGAGATTACCTAAAAAAAATTATCTCTCAGGAAAATTTCCTTGAATCGTATATATTATTTACAAAATGTCTAACTAATTACGCTTTTCAACTGAATGAAAAATAACAAATTATTTTTTATTACAAGAATAGTTTTAATTAGATTCTTTTGTTAAATATTTCAAGTTAGGTGCAATAATATGATCTAGCAACTAACTTCATATAATCATCAGC
Organism: Belonocnema kinseyi; assembly: GCF_010883055.1. Classification (NCBI taxonomy): domain Eukaryota; kingdom Metazoa; phylum Arthropoda; class Insecta; order Hymenoptera; family Cynipidae; genus Belonocnema; species Belonocnema kinseyi. The sequence goes on along the minus strand of NC_046664.1, from coordinate 40,637,167 downwards.
GTTTGTTTTTTTTTTCTATATTATTATATAAAGCCTTGATAAAGACTTGATGTCAATTCGAAACCATGTTGGAAATTTGATAATAGCTATTTTGACAACAGAAAATTGTATAGGATTAAAAATTTTGTTCAAAGAGTGTACCAGGTGTATACATATGAAACCGGTATTGCCATCTAGCGACCAGTAGGCACACTTGTAGGCACTGTCGTAACTTACCATTTGTGCTAATTGGCGTATTGTCATCTGTCAACAATATCCAATACCAAACATTTCAAGTTTCAT
>NC_046664.1:40630366-40636785 GCF_010883055.1 Belonocnema kinseyi | reverse complement strand
AGGGCGCATACTTTGAATAAAATATTTGTTATCATTCTCTTGAAATAAATGTGTTTTTTTCCTGAAAAAATACCGGTTTCATATGTATACACCTGGTATATTTTGTTTAAATTATATAAATAATTTGATCTTGTTTGAATATAACTTTTTATTAGGAAAATCTAGCATATCCTAGTTTTCTACAATGTTTTAAGAAGTTTTAAAAGCTTTGCCTAATTCATGTATTTTTCTATGTACTTTTCACGAATTTAAACTGTTTTTATTTATTTTAATACCTAATTATGCCATAATTTTGTGAATATTAAGTATTTTCTCAATACTATGTTGTAAATAATGAATCTTAATACCTCTCTTCGAAAATTTTCAAACATTTTTAATTATGTTTTTTTATTTAAACAACTGATATCGAAATATTAGCAGTATCTGGCTGAAACAGCAAGTACAAGTAGTTTGTGGTGTAGTGAAACAATTAATTATTCAAACAAATATTTTTTTGAATTAGCAGTAAGTTGTCAATTAAAATGAAAACATTCAGCATGGGGGTTTACACAAACCAAAATTTTCTCAGGATTCTTATTTTTACCAATAATATAAAAAGAAAATTATCATAGCAAATTTTATTTTTTATCCCAATTCTGCATCCAAAAAGCTTTAATTTAAGATATTCCTGAAAAAAATCAAACTAAAAAAGAAGTTTCCAGCATACAGGTTTCTAAAACCAAAATTTATCCTCATTGGACAAGAGCTTCCATTTTAGCCAGAGACAGAAAAAAATTGGACCATAAGAAAAGCTTTCAGAGTGGGGGATGCAAAAGTAAAAATGTTGTAATTTTTCTTAGTATCAAACCACTGATATTAAAAATAAAAAATTAATTTTTTTTCAAGTTTACTTGACGATAGCTTTAATTTAAACTATTCCGGCAGACAGATTGAAAAAGCTACTGTAACTGAAAATTCCTAGAGGTTAACAAATTTTTTGGTTCACTATTTCAACATAAAACATGAATTCTATATTTGTTTTGAAAACATAAATAGAAAGAAAATAAAACTTAATTTAAGACTAACTACTTCTTATGTATCTATGCTATATGTACCTGTACACTCATTGTATTAAATATATAATTAAAGCCCATCTTTTATGATAATAATTTTTTTAATATTTAATATATTAAGTATATTAGATAACATAGTTTTTCACATATAAAATTCGTTTGTATATAGTCTCACTTAAATTTTTATTTTTAAGACAACTATATACTGCAAATTCATATTAAAATTAATGATACAAAGAATAACCTCTCTACTGATTACATTTTTTGAGAACTCTACTCACTAAATTTATACAAAATGTTATTTTATTTATTATAAATAATATTCGTGTGTAATTTTTTTTCAAAAAATTTAATTTTCAACCAGGAAATATGAATTTTCAGCAAAAAATTGATTTTGTAGCAAAATAGCTAAACCTTATACCAAAGAAATTAATTTTCAACTAAAATATGAATACTGTCTAAAAAAATTATATATAAAAAAATTGGTTCAATTTTTATCCAAGAAAGATGAAATTTCTACTTAAACGGTTTAATTTTTAAACGAAAATATAAATTAAAAAAAAAATTTTTATCCGAAAAAACTTTATTTTGACATTCTAACATCCAAATATTAGATTACAACAAGAATTAAATCTTTCACAAAAATAATACTTTAATGTTTAACCCAAAAATATGATTTTTTAACGAAATAGTTGAAATTTTTATAAAAAAGAGCAACTTTTTGAAATAAATGGTTTAATTTTCATTAAAAAAGTAGCATTTGTATCTAAGAAAGGTGTCATGTCTACTAAAATAAACGGATTCTTAAATCAAAGACAAATAATAAAAGAAATAGTTGAATTTGTATCAAAAAAATATTTCAGTTTCACTTTTCGTCATAAAAATATGATCCTACAAAAATTGTTTTGTAGGTTATTTTTCAAGAAATAATTTAAATTTAAATTTTAAAATATTATTTTCCATCTAGTCTGATTAAGACATTGAGCATTTTATGTTATTGGAGATTCTTAACTTGATCGATATTGTGGATTTTCTACCTTCATGGTTTGGAGGGTTGTCTACTGTCGGTAAGTAAATATGTCGCTGATGATATAACAGATTAATTTAAAATAAAAAGGTAACACTTTGGAGAAATCCACTGCAAAAAAATAAATATAAATACAAGGCAAACAAATCACTAACAAGAATATTATACCATGCGGTTACCACAAAACTTTATTTTTCTCTAATATCCCACTGGCCAATTTTTCATGTTTTCTAACCATATTAATATTCAAAGAGCAAAATCCTAAAATCTTAGCATTTTTAACTCAGAATCTACTATAAAGGAAATAAACTAGTTTCAAATTAAAATTGAAAAAATTGCAAATTTATTTTAGTTGACAGTATCCCTAACCAATAAAATTCCCTGACTTAAAAAAAATTGTTCTTATTCAAGCTCGTTTTTACTCACCAGGTTTTTTCATCGTGTGATGTTCCGAAAAATGTTGTACAAGACTATAATGTCCCCCTCGAGAAGCGAGGAGTGCGCATTTCTTTACGCCATCATAACTTATATTTCTGTTACAATTTAGGAACTTCAGAAAAATATACGTAATTTTCAGAAACCGCTTCTGAAATTAAATACAAGGTTAGTAACTTTACTATAAAAGTTACGGAATTTCATTTTCAGCAACCTAATTTCGTAAATTTCAGTTATTTTGGTATCTTAAATGTGTCGGGATTTTCTGAACATTTCTAACAGAGTAGTATATAATTATACGTCATGCTGAAAACTCTATTATAAACTAAATACATTTTCAAACAAGTTTTTAGCTACCAATTTTCATAGTTTTATAATATCGCAAGAAACCTTCTCACTTTTCAGTCTTCTGTAACAATTTGAGAAAAGTTTTCAGTGTCCTCAGTTAACCGCTTGGACTAATTGTCATGCAAGTTTGTTCACTTGAAATCTCGAAATCAACTGGGATAATGAATCCATTAAACTAATTTCAAAGTTATTTCGAGAATATTGGAGGGCATATTGAGATAGTTGATAGAATCAAGAGAGTTCCTAACAGATTACAAGTTTACTGTTGCAAGTTTCTGGTATTCCTGGCATTCTATGTGACAAGTTTTCTAGTTCAAATCAAGAGCACTTCTACCCACTTAGAAACTTTTAAGTTCCTTACCGTGAGTAGATGTTTCTTTCGTCACTATGAAGTGTAAAAAGGAAACAATGAATTGTTCTGATCGAATGACTCTTTTCACACTGATGAAGAAGTTTTTGAATTTGAGTGATAAAAAGTGATAAGAAGGCAGTAAGAGTAAAACACTGATATTAATCATGAAAATTTCCTGCTCTTAGTAAAGAAGATTGAAAACTCTTGTGCGTTTTATTGACGGAATTCAAATTCTGACCTTTAGCAAAAGTAAGCTGGAAACTTTTGTTTGAAATTTAAGGTGATATAAAATATTTCCTGCACAATGAAGTGTTTTGAATTCATTATTAATATGTTATTAGTTTACAAAAGTCTGGAAATTGAATATTTTAAATTTCAGCATATAATTAAACATTTTCAAACTTCAAGCTTTCAAATTCCTATTCGATTTTCAAGAATGTTTATGGTTTTACTCAAATATTTAGTCGTTCATACCCACTCGTTTCTATATTGGAATATATTGTTTATTATATTGAGAAGAATGTCTGGTTAAATTAACCAGAATTTTAGTAAAATTAACCAGAAATGTTGGTTAAAACCATCATAATTCTGATTACTTTCACCAGAAAGAATAGACAGGGCATATTTAACCCGAATTCTGGTTGATTTAATCAGACATTTTTTTAGTGTAATATTCAAGACGCAATTCATACACAGTTTATATCAAACTAAAATATATGCTTTGATTTAAAGTACTATAATATATTATGAATAATGATCAGCGTAGCTGGATAACGATCAGCTCATGGATAATGGCGTTCCCGGTTCAAATCGGAGTCAAGGCTCATTTTTTCTTGCCCTTCAAAGAGTGTTTGTCTAAAGTAAAAGTATTAATACAAATTTTTCATAAATAAGAATCATCAATTAGAATAGATACTGAAATAGCCGAGCCGGCTTTCGTACCATTTTAATTTCAATTGGCTTTCGGTAATCTGTAACTTTCATTTAAATACAAGATTTTCTCCAAGAAGGAATTACAAGCAAATAAAAAAATTATTAAGTTAATGTGGGATTTTATATCGTAATGAGGTATTTTTAAAAGACCTTGATCCATGTTAAATATTTAAATTCAACTTCCTTCCATTTTTATTGTGCATTCATTAAAACGACATATTTTGTAAAAAATTTTAATTAATAAAAATGAATGATTTTGGATAGCAATAGTAAAGCTTTTAATTCTTAAAGTTTAAAATCTTCCAGATTGAAGAAATCTCGAATGTAGAGTATAAAAATTACAGCTTTTGAAATTGAAAAACTTAAAACTTGCATAATTTTAAATGGGAAATTTTCCAAATTGAAAACTGTTTAATTTTAAAGGTGTATGTGTAAACAAAAAATCTTAAATTTGGACCATTTTGAAGATCAAAATTGAATTTTTCCATTCTAAATTTTGTAAGTTAAAGAAATTTTGAATATAAAGCATCAAAATTATAGAAGGGTAAACAAATTTTAAATTAATAATTCTTTAATTTTAACCCTCAAAGTGCATACATGGTAAAAATCACGGTAATGTGCATCATGGGTATCCAAAACCCCAGCGCGTTTAATCATGTATTGTTTAACCCCTATTGAATCGTTATCGTTTATAAGCTAGAGTTGCTTTTATAGCTATTTAATCATTTAATGTTTGTTAAAAACATTATTGAACAAAGGAAAAAGTGAAAAAATGGATTTTTTCCCCTTAAAAATTCATAACTCACGCAATTTTAATCATTTCAACCGAAAAATGTATGGCTATACTTTTGAAATAGTGTACATTGATGAAAAAATATTTCAACATGGGTGCTTTTAAAAAAGATATTTATTTTCATAGTAGAAAAGTCAATTTTATGATAAAATGATGAATCAGATTTTTTTGCTTTTAAATCGATTTATTATTATAAAAATTAAGGAACGTTGACATGCAATACTATACAAATACAAGAAATTGAAAAAAGAGACATATATAACTGTAGTTTAACAATTTTATATTTTTTAACACATCCACTGTCTGCACTCGCATGACGCGATGCCGTACGTTACAAGCCATTTATAAAGAAAATAAGTATAAAAAAAAAAAAATTATTTCACTTTATACTTACGTTAGAAAGTGAACAAATATCAACAAAATTTCAACAACAGCAAAATTGCTCCAAAATTACTTTTTCACTCACTAAGTGCATACATACTTACTCAACTTTTTCGAATTAAGTATGGTTTATAAGAGTTTCAAAATTGCTTCGTATGTCAGATACCCACAATGCACTTTAAGGATTAAAGATTTAGAATTTAAAGTTGTACTTTAAAAAAATTTCAATTCGTTAATTTTCAACAACAAAAAAACAACATAATAAGACATTATTCAATTTTCAACATTTATAGTTTTATGACATACAGTTTCAAACATTAAAAAAAATATTTCAATGTTGAAGAATTGCAATTGAAAATGTTTCGGTTTTCACGTTTTGCAAATAAAAAATTTTCAATTATTAAGATTAAAAACTCTTTTTTAATGATATACAAGTAAAAATGGTTGTCTTTTTATGATTTTGGAAATCGGGTCTGTTTATTACAAATACTTGGTTTAGGCATAAAATGATCCACATGTACACCTGGTCGAAAGGAAATAGCCGCAGTATAATTGACTTTGTTGTTGCGGATGAAAGCCCAAGAGAGTTAGTTAAAAATACAAGGGTCATGAGGGGTCCTGAATGCAATACTGATCATTACTTTCTGATCTCAAAAATTAACTTAGGTCGGGGTTGGAGAAAAAAGAGGCCCAAGAAAGCAAAACAAACGCGAATCAAAATTGAGTACCTACAGAAACCGAATGTGAGAATAGATTTCCAAAATAAGATAATCGAAAGCATAGATAGGGCAACATGGGAGGACCGTATAAAAAACAAAGATTTAGAGGGCGCCTGGACAATGTTAAGGGATATTCTTGTTAGATGCACGATCGAAGTGTGTGGTACCGCAGTTGTAGGAAGAATTTCTGGTGATGCGTGGTGGAATGATGAAATTCAGGCTGCCCAAAAAGTAAAAAGAGAAGCGCACAAGAGAACTTTGAACATCGCAGGTTTTAGAATGAGGAAATAAGTAGACGTAGAAATGATTATAGACGCGAAAACAGGATACTTAAACGATTAGTTAAAGAAAGTAAAGATACAATTAGAGCAGAAGAAGA
>NC_046664.1:40607913-40630266 GCF_010883055.1 Belonocnema kinseyi | reverse complement strand
TTAGGGATATAATTAAGAACTTGAAAAACGGTAAGGCTGCCGGGGTAGACGGTATTAACGCTGAAATGCTTAAACACGGTGGCGAGTACATATCATATAGAGGTTGCGAATTGATAAATTTATGTTTCGAGATGGGAGACGTCCCAGACGATTGGAAAGAAGCTATTATCATACCAATATACAAGAGAAAAGGAGATAAAAGCGAGTGTAATAATTACAGAGGGATTAGCTTATTAAGCATCGTAAGTAAAATATATGCAAAAATACTTATTCGTAGGGTAATGAAAATAACAGAAGCAAAGATTTGGGAAGTGCAAAGTGGGTTTATGTCAGGAAGGTCATGTACGGATCAAATATTTAGCTTAAGGCAAATAACAGAAAAAAGTTTGAGAGTAGGAAAAAAAGTTTTCTGTGCATTTGTTGACCTAGAAAAAGCTTTTGACAAGGTGGATAGAAGTCCACTTTGGGAAGTCCTGAAAGAGTATGGAGTCAATGGATGGATCCTACAAGCTATAAAAACAATATATACAGGTAGCAAAGCGAGTGTAAGAGTGAATGGGAAACTGAGTGACTGTTTCGATATTATTCAAGAAGTCAGCCAAGGATGCGTTATGTCTTTATGGTTATTTATATTATTTATAGACAAGTGTTTAAGAATGGCTCTCTTCGACGAAGAGGGTGTGGATCTCGAAACAGTAACGGTACGAGGGTTAGCGTTCGCAGATGATAAGGTTGTTATGGCAGAGTCTATCGAAGACCTACAAAGAATGTTGAATAAACTAGATGCAAGCATGAAGAGCATTGGCCTCAAAATTAACGCAAATAAAACAAAAACTATGGTGTTCGAAGGAAAGAGTGAGAAAACACTATGCAATATTTTATTAAATGATGAGAGAATTGAACAAATTGATAAGTTCGTATACCTTGGTAGCTTATTTACTAGGGGCGGGAAGATAGATCAGGGATTAGATAGACGAATAAATGAATGTAGGAAGGTTATTGGTAGAGCAGGTCCTCTTATCAGAAGTAAAAATATATCAAATAAAGCTAAAATGGCAATACACAATTCTATATTTGTACCGACTGTATTATACGATAGCGAGACATGAACTTATCAAGAAAAAGATAAGAGTAAAATTAACGCAATTGACATGAGATTCATGCGCATAATAAGCGGGAAAACCCTAAAGGACAAAGTAAGTAACGAGGTAATTCTAAAAGAATTTAGTGCAGAAGAGACGCTAGTAGACACATGGGATAGAAATCGGTTAAGATGGTTCGGACATGTTGAGAGAATGCCAAATGAACGACTAACGAACCAAGTGTATCAAGGTAAAGTAAATGGCAGCGTGTCCAGAGGTAGACCGCGAAAAGAATGGTCAGAATGTGTGAATGAGAGCCTACTTAGAAGAGACATAAGAAGTCATAGAAACACGAGAGCCTGCATGAAAAAATGCATGGACATAAAAGAAGCTAGAGAAGTATGCCAGGACAGGAAAGTATGGCGGCAAATAGTTACTAAAAAGAGTGTTAGTAGAATGAATGACGCCTGAAACAAAGACCTTGGCTATTAATGGACCCAAGTGGGGAACCTTACATAACGACTTCGTGAGGTTCTTCGCTTGGTGTGATTGCTAGAGAGATTGATCAGCAATCTGGGTCGGAGCAGTGTTGCGGAACGAACGTGTTATTTACTTAAATAGCACGAGAATTCTGGATCAATCTGAAAAATCTCTAGCCCTTCCACACACTACTCCTTTCCCCTGCCGAGTGAGTCACGCCTACCCCGAAAGGGAAATGGCTTAATGGTGTAATAATAAAAAAAAGTTCTAATTTCTAAATATTTCGAATTGAAGAAATTTGAAATGTAAACCATACAACTTACAACATTTTTTATTATAAAACTTAAAACTTGAAAACTCTTTTATTTAAATTATTTGCATTTCAAATTCTTACAATTTAGAAGATTTATATATGAAAACTCTTTATTTTGTTTGATAAATAAATAACAATTCTTTAACATTCATGATTTTAATCATTTTGGAAATCAAAAGTCAAGTTTTCAATTATAAATCTTACAAAATTAAGAAATTTCAAATGTTAAAAATACAAATTACGAATTTCTTAATTGTAAAATACAAAATTAGAGAAAGATTTATAAATCAAAGTTTTAAAACTTGAACAGTTTCAATCAAAAAAGATTTTGCATTAAATATGTTTATACACAAACAATTGAATTTGGATTGGTCAAATTTTAAAAATCTTTAAATGTAACGATTTTCAATTCTACACAGAGAAAAATAGACTTCAACACAGACTATCTAGGTATTAATAGGTAATATATTAGCGACTTAACTATGGGACAGAAATCTAGATACTGAAGTAGAGCATCCGTAGATATTAAAAAGAAGATTTTAACTGACAATATCCAAGATATTAAGGGGCAGAACCAAAGATATTCAAGAAACATTTTTTAATTGTGCAAAAATTACCTGTAAAGCATGCCATTTTCTATAAAATGCAAAAGAATGTTAATATCGTAGTCCTCTGTTTTGAAAATCGGAATCCTCAAGCATTCGCCTTTCTGCATAATTGAGGAGTTCTGGACACGAAGGCGATAGGCGCTCGAGAACGAATAAAAGTATTGTTCAGGCTGTGACGGCAGGTATCTAAAGTGAAATTCGAAATTTGAAAAAAACGAAAAATATAGTTAGATAGCTCTTGAAAAATGAACCTGAGCCTTCATTTACAGTTTTTCTCTCGGGCTGCAAATTTTCCAGTAAATAAATAAAAACTGACTTTTTTCTAATTAAAAAAACCATGTTTTTATACATTCAACTCGCCGTAAGTAATTCGTTTATCAACTAATAACACATTTCTTTTTGAGTTTTATTCGTGACACTCTAGCGGAGGCTATAGTATCCAAAAAAGGTGAAAAGTTAATTTCTAATGTTTTTTTTTATTCCGAATGAAGAACCACGTTTTTAGACTTTCACATTAAAAAAGTGAGCCAGGAAGTTTGAGCTACGACAAACTTCAAGCGGACGAATTTTCGCCAATGTACTGGCAAACGTTTTGGAAAATCTCAATTTGATTTGATTGTTAGTTCATAATTACAGCGAGTTTATTACGAGCTCGCGACGCGACACCACCGGATTTTTCAGGGGACGCCGCCGGAACGCTGACTAGTGCGAGCGAGTGGACAAAACAAAGGATGGGCAAGGATGATGTTTCAGCCTTCAGGCGGTGTCCCCTGAAAAATCCTGTGGTGTCGCGTCGCGAGCTCGTAATAAACTCGCTATAATTATGGAACTAAAAATGAAATCAAATTGAGATTTTCCAAAAAGTTGGCCAATACATTGGCGGAAAATTTGTTCGCTTGAAGTTTGTCGTAGCTCAAACTTCTTCGCTCACTTCTTTAATTTGAAAGTCTAAAAACGTGGTTTTTCATTCGGATTAAAAAAAAACATTAGAAATTAACTTTTGACCCTTTGTGGATACTGTAGCCTCCGCTACAGTGTCACGAATAAAATTCAAAAAGAAATTTGTTAATTAGTTGATAAACAAATTACTTACAGCGAGTTGAATGTATAAAAACATGGTTTTTTCAATTAAAAATAGTTAGTTTTTATTTATTTACTGGAAAATTTGCAGCCCGAGAGAAAAACTGTAAATGAAGGCTCAGGTTCATTTTTCAAGAGCTATCTAACTATATTTTTCGTTTTTTCAAATTTCGAATTTCACTTTTGATACCTTTTGTCACAGTCTGGACAATACTTTTACTCGTTCTCGAGCGCTTGTCGCCTTCTTGTCCAGGACTTCTCAATTATGCGATTTTTGTGTTAAACAGATAACACACTTTTCAAGGCTAATATGAAAGATGCCTGTAGCAGAGTCTTCATTTTCTTGAAAAAATGATAACATATCAAAAAACATTTAATCCATTTTCAACTAAAACTTATAGTGCAATAGATATCCGAAAAACCACAATACACACGATGAAAGCTCAAGCTACATACAAAATCTTTTATTGCCACGCCACATGTCAGCGACCTTGCTCCGATAAAATTTAGCTTTTTTCATATCTTAGATATTAACTGTTAATATCACATATTTTCTACTTTTAATATAAACAGATATTGCCCTTTAATATTTTGTATGTTGAATAGAAGATATTAGATAGTATGCCGTAACCCGTGTGGAAATAACCCCATTTGGCCCTATTACAAGTCGAGCACTAATCGGGGGCTAGTCGGGTTATTAATTTTGATAAACTACCCATTCAGGGACTAATCGGGGACTAGTTGGGCTTTTTGTTGTCAAAATTTCAGTCGAGACCTGGTCGGTGGTTGGTCAAGGGCCAGTCGGGCCTTTTTGTTCACTAATTTCCGTGCGGGTAATCTTCAGGATCTGGTCAGGAGCTAGTGGCGCTCTAGTCGGGTTATTCTTATGTTTGAGTTTTCGGCGAGGTTTTATCAAATGAGGTAATATCTAAAAAAGCGTAATGATTTTTTTATTCTAAAATACTAAGAATATATTTAACAATAATTTTACATCGTTTTTTGGAGAAAAGACTTATTAATGTTAAATTCATTTCAAATATACTTGATAAATAATTATCAAGTTAATAATTTTGTAAGGTTTGCCATATGTAAATAAAGTCTAATCCTTCATGTAGTTGAAATTGGAAAGAGAAAATTTTTTGATTAATCAGTGAAGAGCAGTATCCTAGTAGTAAACTATTAAGCATTGTACAAATCAGATTTCGCTACCATCTTCATTTTTGTCATGCGGTTCTAGACTGGTAGCTTTAAAGAAAATCCGTAAGGGCTCGACGTGCCGCCTCTCGCGCAACAGAAATGACGCGTCGAGTGTTTAAGACAGCAGTCCACACGTAACGGAGCATAATTACTAGGATCAGAGACTACTGTGACCAACATGGCGGTTCTTTCAGAGCGAAGCTCTTCCATTGCTGCCTTCCAGCTGAAGTTTTTTTTAAAAATTAATATTCCAAAAATTTTGGGAAATTTTAGTTACATAAATTTATGTATTTTTAAGCGAAGGAGGCGTTCCCCATCAAATCTTGAGTAAATTTGAGCACTTTTAAATATTACAAAAAAGTTTATTGAGATTTCCGTATATAATAAGTATTTTGTCAAACTTTCAGGGGATGCTTCACAAATTTTAGGGAGTTTGGTTAATATTCCACGCGGATGTATAATCATATGAACCCTATTAGTACCCGATCAGGCCCCGATTAGGATAAGTCGGGTCACCTGATTAGCCCCAGACTAATCTACCATGACGCTACTGGTCGGGGGCTAGTCAGATGACCCGACTAACCCCCGACTTTAAGTGCGGTCGCATGGTCGGGAACCAGACTAGTTCCCCATTTGAATTTCTACACGGGAATATCTATATATTATGGTTCAATATCAAAGTTTTTAATATCTGATTTTCAATATCTATTCTTCTCCATATAAGTTTGACAATTGAAAAGTCGTAATGGTAGAAATTTCCTTTGAAGAATTTTACACTCAATTGTGTTAAATTTAGAGTGTCTGAACATTTTTATTGAAAAATATGAATATTTCCATATCGTTTAGCATTTCGATCAAAGCAATCCCTAGCAGACAGAGGTTTTAAACCGTAATGCCAAAATTGGTTCTAACGGATGCGAAGTCGACGAAAGTTTAGCGAAATTAGATTTTGTTATACCTTTATACGACTCTATCCTCTGCGGAAAATTCCCTTTCATGTCACGTGAGATCCCTTCGTTTATTCAGATTTTCGTTATTTTGTATTCAGAGTATTTCCGATCAATGATTGTGGCAAAAGGTATTTTATATTCATAAATAAATACATTATTCTTAATTTTATATAAACATATTCTTTTAATTATAATTATAATTATAAAAGAGTAACGGTGTATTGCGTTATTTGTACAAATGATAAAAGACTATGAACTTGAATATTTTTTGGAAATATAATATATTTAACTTGTTATTCGCAAAAGTGGATATACCGGCACAATTCATACAAATTTATCCAGTTTTAGGAATAAGACGCTAAGAATATACTTATTTTAAAATAACCTTCTTTTCAGCAACAATAAATCTCCTTTTGTAAGAATAAACATTTGTATTCATTATAAAATCTTTCGTTCAAATAAACAAATAGGTTGTATACTTTAGTTTATTATTCTATTAACCCAAATGATCAAATAATTTTCGTTGTTGTTTAATCAAACAAATACTCCATCTACAAATATATTTTGTTAGAATAAAAAAAAATAATTAGTTGGGTTTACAAAATATTTTGTAGTCCAGATAATAACCATATTCTACAGTTAAACTGTCTCAAATTTAGTTGATTCAACAAAATCGTTTCCTGAATATAGAAAATATAATTTTTATAAGAGAGCCTTTCTGTATTCTGACTTCATACATAAAACAGTTCATAAAAAAGTAGATTTCATTTCGATCTTAAAAGAATTTTCAAAATCTTCTATCTTTCTAATTGGATCAATCAATTTTCATCGGAGTATGGAGCCTCTAGTAAATGTATCAGGCAGTGGTGTATCTAGGACAAACGTCATTCGGAGCAGTCAAGAAAGTTGCTATGTGTACAGGAAAAGAAGATCGACAGGCTGTCGTCTATTCGACTTGGGGTCAGAAGGAAAGTAAAATAATAAGGAACTGTAAGCTGAGAAGTATAAGAAAGTGTTAAAAAGCTTTCTGGCTCGGCAATGTATATATGAAACTATATTTGGTCCACTGCTAAGTAAATCACTATCCAAATGTCTATAAATTAATTGATCAAGAAAATTCTCTTGTATATGGCCTTCTTCAGTTTCATTCGGAGAGGGTGTTCTTCCCTGGAATTACAACTGCAGCTTACAGGTGAGGATACATTTTATTTACGAAAGAAAAAAAATCTACTCTACACAAAACGAATCTATTTAAAAATATAAATAAAAGTATTTTTCGTTTGAATATATCAAGTATTGTTTGATATATTTGAATGTGTTTTGTCATATATCGAAACCTTATACAATTATTGAGAGGAAATATAGCATCCTTCATTAAAATTATGTTCAATTATCTATCTGTATCGTAATTGATTTAAAAGCTAGTTATGAATATGATGAATTACTAATGCTGAAAATGCTGTATGTGATTCCATGCTTGATTACAAATAATTATGAGCTACTGTGCAGTCAATTTCATGAGTGGATACATAATCAGGATTGACATATTCTCTTTTATAGCATTCGTACATCATGTTGGGGAAACTGCTTTAAGTATTAACTCAAATTAAATCAAATAAGTAATAATCAATAATAATCATTACACAGCCACACAAAAAAAAGTATGCGGATCTGGTAACAAGACACACGTGTTCCTATGGATTTTGGGGCGCTGAATTCAAATTCGGTATCAAAAATCACCCATCATGCCATGGTTGAGTCATAACCTCAAAAAATGACGAAAAATCATGCACTGAGGTAAATAAATTTCAAAATAATGTCAGTAATGCAAATTCTCACTTCAAAAACATCTCCACAACTGTGAAGGATCAACCCTTGCCTGATATCAACTTATTTAACATAACTTTACTCAACAGAACCTGACCTCATCCAACCTGAATTAACAGAAATTTATTCAACTACACGTAAAGCTCTGGAAGCATATTTTCCCAGTAGCAAATGTGTGCTACATCGAATGGGTCAACTCGCGCCTAACCTAGAAATAAATCTAACCTAGCCTAATCTAACCTAACCTCAAGAAACACAATTAAACTGATTGTGTTGTCCCGTTGTGTTGGCGGTACCGTTTGAATCAGCTTGGGCTTAAGCTGCAAAGAGGTCAAACCTATCCTAACCTAAAAAAATCTGACCTAACCTAACCTAACTTAACTTCACGTAACACAATTAAACTCATTGTGTTGACCCGTTGTGTTTGCGGTACCGTTTCATTCAGCTTCGACTTAACCTACATAGAGGTTTAACCTATCCTAACCTAACAAAACCTGACCTAATCTAACCTAGCCGAACGAAATTCAACTACACGTGTAGCTATGTAAGCGTACGGTTCTCAGTCTTGAATGTGTGCTATATTTAATAGGTTAACTCGATCTTAACCTACAAATGAATCTATCTTAACAGAACCTAACAATAAACAATAACAATAAACAATAAAATTCATTTCATTGTACTACAGGTGGTTAAAAATTTAGACGCATATTACTCATTTGAAGAAACTTAGAACTACAAGTAGAATCGACCCCATTTAAATTAACCTGACAATGTTTGCATCAATTAAAATGTGGAACTGTAACTTAAACATGCAAATGAATAAGAGTTTTATTCAAAATTTTTCTCTCTGTTTTTCTTAAACTTAAGGGATATATTTATACTATCTTTCGTGTTTATATTTTATCTTGCTTTTTATCGTAATTAAATTGATTTATAGACCTACTTTAGTCTATTTTCTGCCTGCTATAACGTGTCCTTTTTTCTTCGAAGGAACGATGCAAAGGCTTACGCTTACATTTAAGACCTACATTCGTTTCCCTTTCTAACATCCAGCAAAAATCAGTCATCATGACCTCGTCCCATCTACCCTGATATCGTTGTTCCATCACTTTTATGTCTTGATGAAAAGGTTCCCCTTGTTCTTTGCTGAAATTACCAACATTTTCCGGAAACTTGTCCAGATGGGAATCTAGAAAGTGAAGTTTTGAATTCATCAAGCAGCCTAACTCTTTGTAGTTTCTTATCATTTTCGCAACAATATTCTCGTAGTCTGGACTTTTTTTGTTACCGAGGAAATTTGCGTTTACTGCTTTAAAACTTTCCCAAGCGTCCATTTCAATTTTCTTCATGTGGCTCGCGAAATTAGTACCTCTTGTCAATATTCGAATCTGTGGTCCATCAAAGACTTCTTCTTTCAATTTAGCGTTGAAACATTAGGGAATTTAAGGAATATATACTTATGGCATTGTCCATCTTTGTCTGGCGCCTTGAAAAATTGCTTCTTAAAGGCCAATGTTTTTTTGCTGTAATGATTGGCTCGATCTCTGCTATTCCACAGGCATATAAAGCATGGCTGTCTCGTGAAACCCGATTGTTGGCTTAATATCATTGTAAAGATTTTGATAGCACCACATATTTGCCCTTTGTGATTCGTGTAATTAACTTTTTCAAGAAGAATTTTAACATTGTTATATTCTTCTTTGATGACCGTTGAGTGAGCTATAGCGATAGGGATAGGCTTTAGAAGATTTCTTCTTTTTAGAAATGAAGCGACAGATTCAGCGCCGTGTTTCGGTAATCCAAGATATCTAATAAAATCATTCAGTTCTAGTTGCGATACTAATATTGGAATCTTCAATTTCATTTTATGCACGCCATATTCGTCACCTTTTTCGTCATTTTCATCGGAATCATCAGAACTATTTTCTGTTCGATCACTGGTTTCACTACCGTCTCCATGACGTTGACTTTCAACTTCCATTCTATCATCTTCTAAAGCGCTTAAATCTGTCTGGCTTGCATTTTTATTGATTTCAATTGCTCTTGTTACTGTGCACACATTAATATACGAAATGTTATTTTAATTTTTGGCGTTGAACCCTTTGACGGAATTCATACAAAAGTAGCAGTCTTTCGGATTAACAGGTTTTTTCCATGTGGTTGGTGTAGAGTATTTGCGGAACTTTTCGTTGTTTGAATTTTTTAGACGATACAACATAAGTCTGCAGGAATTGCAAATGACGTGAGGAACCCATTTTGTTTTTTGATGCAGCAATTTACGGTCAAAACAATTTTCGTAAAGACTTTTCACTTCCTCGTCGATTGATTTTCGCAAACTGCTCACTTTATATTTACTGCAAATGTAACAGAATGAATCTGAGCTATTCTTGCAGGCATGCGATTGAGAAATGTTCGCGGTTTTTTCCTTGTAGCATGATACTCTACACCAACCAAGTGATCCATTGATGAAGAGCTACGGTTGCATTATGACGACGTCGGAGAGCCCGCTTTCCCACCCTGACCAGACGCCGATACTTGGGGGTTTCCCTGCAACGTAATACACTTTTTACCTGTGTCTGCCATGACGGCATGAAGGTCGCTTACGCAGGGACTCAGCCAATGTGAATCCGTTGCCCACCGTTACCACGTGGAGGTGCCCTTGTTACAGACACAGGCGAATAATGCTAGCAACAAGCGGTTACGAAACTCCAGACATTTGGTGCTATTAATGTCAAAATATGAAAGTACGCAAGAACAAGGTTGCCAGCGTAATCGGTTAGGTTAAATCAGGATTTTTTAGGTTAGGATAGGTTAAACCTCTTTGCAGGTTAAGCACAAGCTGATTCAAACGGTACCGTAAACACAACGGGACAACACAATCAGTTTAATTGTATTTCGTGAGGTTAGGTTAGGTTAGGTTTTTAATTAAAAATTGGATAGTAGAAAAACATTTAAAAAATTTTTTGGTCTGTTTTTATTCTTATTTCTTTCAATCTTTAAACAAAAAGAATTTACCAAAATTTCCCATAGTTTTGGCAATCAACCAACATCTTTATCGATATAATGAATAAATTTATTCTTTATTCACAGTTATTATGAATAAATTACTAAAAAATACAATATATGCAATATAGAAATAACATTTTACATCTTTTTGCGATCAATATTGAATATCATACAATCGTTAATCTAATATTAAAATTTAATAACAAAATTAACGTTTCATATATCGTGGGACATATGAGCTTTTGTTTCTTAAACGAAAAATGAATTTTCAATGAAAATTATCGATCATAATTTATCGCACGTTACACATGGTTAATTGTAAAGAATATTATTTAAACAGGTTTATTTTTATTTATTTATTTTTTTAAACAGTTATATTATTTGAACGAATTAAGTCCAATAAGTAATTGTGAAGTCCATACTTTTACAAAATTTAGTTTGCTAAATCGAATAGAATTGTTAGACCGATTTAAAAATGTTGTTTTTTTAATAAAAAATTATTCTTACTTCTTGCGCCATTAGTTTTTTAAAAATTTTATGACAAAATAATTTTTTTAAGTATTGAAAAATTTTAATATTTCACTGTTAACATATTTATAACAATAATGGCTCGTAACTGTAGCCACTGGCGATCGACCAATCCCTATTTAGTTTTGAACAACCTCGAGGAAGATGCGTTATTTACATCTGGTGAATTCTGAAGTTATTTTACAATTCCGGTTCTTAGGAAAATTAAACTTAATGTAGCCAATCTTCTGTTATAACCTAACTTTCTTGGGAAAGATCTACAGTCAA
The DNA here is from genome assembly GCF_010883055.1 of Belonocnema kinseyi. Classification (NCBI taxonomy): domain Eukaryota; kingdom Metazoa; phylum Arthropoda; class Insecta; order Hymenoptera; family Cynipidae; genus Belonocnema; species Belonocnema kinseyi. The sequence continues at coordinate 40,618,928 of NC_046664.1, read as the reverse complement.
ACCTCGTTTATTGCAACTTCTTCGAAACGTAAACATCTCGTCTATTGCAACTTAAGAGGGGACCCCACCATTCCACGTATCCGGAAGGTGGTCTTACAATACATTCCCGCTGTCATTGGCTGTACGGAGCAAGTGACCATCAGCGGTGGGAGTTACGAGGTTGCGATAAACGAGTATCTTGGATTGCAATAAACGAGGTTTGCAATAAATGAGGCTTGCGATGAACGAGATTTGACTGTATTCTTTATGACTGGTACATTTGGAAGTTGTTGTACAGCGACTGCCCTAGCAAAAGTTTCGGATAAGAATTCATTCAGAATCATTCCGAATAATACCAAATCATTCCGATTCCTGTATTTGAATCAACACGTAAAAGTGGTACATTTCCTTTTATCCAAATCGGTTAAAAAACAATGCGACTAAATACGGATCAATCCGAACTTTGAATTCGAACCAATCCGAACCAAATTTTCAATCCGAATGAATCCGAAGCAATCGTAATTGAGATTGATATATATGAAATTTACAATCCGAATGAAAGAGAATTCCGATTGAATTGGATTCATTTGGATCGAAAATTGGTTTACGCCATAACGAGTTCAGATGCATTCGGATATCAAATGTTTTTCGAATTAAATCAGATCGAAAGTTCGGATTAACTTTTTTTGAATTGAGATAGATTCAGTTTGGTTCGGATACAGATTTTAGTATGATTAGGAATGAATTCCTATTCGAATCTTTCGCCATGGCGATTCCAAGGGAAAATATGGGTTGAGTAAGGTCAATCTTTATTTTGAACTGAATTGACGATCGTCCCCGTATCGTGGTTCATTTCATTAATTACTAAAGTAAATCTTTTTTACTACAAACTTTTCAAAGTGTTTTTCTCTTCTCGCTCGTATTCTTTCTACTTGAATTAGAAAGCAGACCCTTCAATGTAATTAGTAGTAAGGAGATCTTACAAGAAGGAGAGAAAAGAAATAAAAGGATGGAAAGTTAGAAGAAGGAGGGAGCCCGTGAGGTTCTTTGAGAAAGAAGCTGCTAATTCGGGAAACGCTTCTGGCTTAGAAAAAGAGAAAGGACTTTACCGACTAGTTTATCTGTTTTAGCCGTGTTAGGGCTGACTCAGCCGTAAAACAAAAAGGAGAATGAGCCACATTCTCCGAGGTTCAAATTTTCCATCAGGAAGCTGTAAAGGTCTATTCAGAGTAAAGTAATGCCAATTTGAATATTAATTCTTCTTAATCATTGTGTTTAATTAAAAAACTTACAAAGAATTAGCGACGTCTATTATTTCACGTTAATTATATGGAAATAAAGTTAAAGCAATTGTTCATGTACTTTTAAAAAAAAGTGTATCCTTGCTTTTTAATGCGTAATATGAACTGACAATACTTGTCTCTCACAGGACATGTGAAACGATATTTTTTAAATTCTTTTAAACTGAAAATATTTGTCTCTGACAGAATACGTTTCACGATATGTTACCATTTTTTAAATTAATTATCGTTTAAAAATCAGGAACGTTCCAAACTAGAAAGACTGAAAAATACAATCTTTTAAAAATGTTCTTTACACAATGGTATAGCCTTTTAGTTTTATTTTTTCTCGAAAATATCATAATCATTATTTTTAGAAACCTTAACGGCTTTTTATTACTTAAAATTATTTTATACCTTATATTTGAAATTTTTAAAATAAATTAAAAGGAACATCATAAAAAAACAATACCTTGTCGGGCATTATTGATATGTTTTAACAAAAAATTATTAGATTTTAAAGACTATTTACAATTCTGAACAACTCACGTAATAATCTAACCTAAAATTGTTTAAAACCTGTCATTCTTCTTTTAAACTTAAGCATTTTTATTGAAAATGTTAGTTTAAAAAAAAGACTGACACAATCAGACATTGGTACTTTACTTCAAAATATTCACATTTTAAAGATTTCAAAGAAGAGTTGCTGGTGCTTTTGTTGAAAATTGGTATTATTAATTTTTTCTAATTCTTAAAGTTTTGAGGGAGTAAATTATAATTTTTATATAATTTCACGTTTTACATCTCATTTTTGTTTGACAAATTCACGTCATATGGTGATTTTAGATTCAATTGCGCTCTGAAATCAGACGTGTTATTAAAAACAAAAACAATGACATGATAAAAATATTAAGTGGAATTTAAAATCATGTATAATCGACCGCCAGCATTATTTTTCAGATTCAGAGACTGAATTATAATTTTTTGTACATTTTTAATTTTTTGTTTTGTTTGCGTCATATAACGAAAACCGGTGCTTTTATGTAATTAAAAAAATAATCGAATTCATATTCTAATAAAATTCTATACATCATTGATCGTACTTTAAAAAATAATAGGGTACGTTAGCTCTTTTAGCGGAAATCCGTTATTTGAAACAAAAATTAATGTACTTTAAAAATGGAACTTACGATTTTAAATAACTTCGGGTTATTACAGTGTTTTTCTTTGGAGGCTGGTGTTTTCTTGTATATTCAACGTTACAAACGATTTTTGGAAATGCACCATAAATTTTTTAAAAATTAAATGAGTTTGAGATTTACGTGAAAGCAGGCATGATTAGGGGGGGGGGGAGGGTACACACTAAGAAATTAAATAATGTTGAGTTACAAAATAATTTTGTGCAGCAGTTTGTGATCTGATTCTTTGTTTACTGATTCTGAATTTTGCAACGACGAGACACAGTAATAATTGATTTGTACTAAAGAATTTCGTTTCTGGTATCCTTATATAAAAAATAAAACAAAATTTTCCTTGTTTAAAGAAAAAGATAGATGAAGAAAAATGCTTTGTTTTGCTGCAATTGATTTGATTCAGGAAGAAGTTTTTAGTTAAATAAAATTTTATGTAGAATTATAGATTATTGTTATGAAACTTAATTCTGATTAATTAAGCATATTCTTTGCGAAATACATGAATTTTCTTAAATCAATTCCTTTGTATCACTTTTCCGTTTTTACCTCTTATTAGATGTTTTATTAAATCTACTGACTTGTATTTTATAATGGATAAAAAGATTCATTAACATAGGAAGATAGAAATTCAAAAATATAAATATCATTTTGGATTGCAGAACCGATAGAAAAGGGTGGAAGCATAGATTCTGCGGATACATAAAAATGAAAAGACTACGCTCTACAATATATTGCTGGCTTAAATTACAGAAGATATAGAATATGATTCATTTGGATAGGAAGATAGGGATTGGAAAATATAGAAAAGATTTCAGGTATCCTGATGAACAGAAAAGGATAGACGTTAATGAGCTGACTATTAATTTGGATAGAAAGACTGAGATTAAAAATAATAGTGGTTATTAATATTTCAGGAGAGATATAAAAGGATTCAGATGGATAGACAGGCAGGTGTTGAAAAGGATTGAGAAGATTTTGCTAAGGATAGGAAAGGATAGACATGCATAGGGGGATGACTCATTTAGATAGAAAGAGTAGGATTCAGAAGAATTGGGGTGACTAAAGATTGAAGAAGGTATTGAATATAATTAGCATGGATAGGGAGTGTAAAAAAATAATGCATGTGGATAAGTGGCGGATAGTCACGGATATGAAAACTGGGATTCAAGAAATGAATTTTGAATGTAGATTGAAACAAAGATAAAAAAGGATGAAAGGGATGGACCTGCGATAAAGAATTATACATAGATTCTTTCCCTTTCAATCTTAAAGATGAGAAATTACTCAAATAGCTAGAACCTCTATCCACTTACTTCCAGCAGCGATATAGTAACTATAATTTTTCCATGGAATTGCTTGTAATATATGAAAAGAAATAATATTTTTTATATATATATATATATATAGTAATTTCTTCCTGCCATATGTAAATAGAATCCTTCACGCAAGTATAAAACTTTCGGTCAGGTTGACAGGAGACATATACAGAGTACTCATAGTTACTACTTTCCTTGTTTGGTCGGCAGCATGGGTATGATGGCATCATGGATCAAGTTTATCGACACTATCAATTTTATCGATTTTTCGATATTAAGCCGTTTAGCTGCTTTCCTTTCACCCCTTTGACTATGGCAAAGATAGCGTTCGTATGAGTTCGAGCTGATGTGAATTCGAATGCGACCTTTATTAAAACACAGGCGTCTTTTAGGCGTTTTCTACTTCTGTTTTTATAGCCACAGTTGTGTTATCGCTGTAATCAGCCTCTTTGCAGCCTTCAATAAAATGCACACGGTTGTAATAACAAAAAGAAATATAAATGGAATAGAATATGATACTATCCTAGAATAGATAAAGGCTGAAAGCAATGAGGAAGTCTATATCTTAATTGAGAATTTTATGCGCAATTTCCTCGTCCAAGTCATGCTAAAAGTGGTGCACATTGCCGGAGTACTTTAGTCGGCTCGAATAACGAACTTGTTTCCAGATAACAAAGTTGTTAGTTTTATGATACCGTAATTTCAAATTTCTATCCAGTAAAGATTTTACAAACTATGTGTATAATATAGCGGATTCGTAATGCAGAGCGTAATGGAGTACGCATGTGCGACTATGCAGAAGTTGTTTCATAAATTTGTTATTTTCTTCCTCGAGATAAGCTGCATAGGAAAAAGAGAACGTCTATCTTATTAAGGCAAATTTGATTTATGATCATAAATAATTTTGCAATTAATATTGCAAACTTTAATTAGGAAATAACGAAGTTATTTAATTAAGGAATTAATTCTGGGCATCCGGGTCGATTAAAAAGAATAAGGCAGATTCAGATTGACGATGGATCATTTAATAGTCCACTTTTACGAATAATCAACGTATGTTTTGATAACAATCAATTTTTTAAATTCTTATTATGAAAATATTAAAATAAATAGATCAACAAATTTGTCTTCTTCATTATTAAGGAAAACCTTAAAATTTATAATTGAAACCTAAAAAATTGAAGAGGTTGCAATATAACAAATTTAAAAACATTAAAGGAATGTAGTTACATATTTTTTGGGCCGTTCAAAAAATATGTCGCATTGACAAGCGGGGCGAGACCATTTTCTAAAAATGTTTGAAAAATTTTATATAGTGCTTTCGTTTTAAAAGTAAAGCATTTCGATATAGATTCACATTCTTTCCCCTATTCTATTTTCTCTACTCCCCTCTTTCTTCTTTTCTAAAAAATTCTTCTTTCTCCCCTGTTTCAAGAAATGTACCATTTTCTCGTTTTTTCCCCGCAATTGCGAACTGCAATACTAGAACTTAATATAAAAATGTAGCAACTTCTCGTTGAAAGTTAATTCTTCTGACCTGAAAAGGCTACTATTATATTTTTGGTTTACACTACATCTCTTTTGGCTAAAAATGGTATTAGTTGATTGAAGATTCAACTATTTTTTTAACGTTTGTTTTTTATAGCTGAAAATTAATTATTTTCAATGAAAATTCAACTGATCTCCTTTTCCTTCGAAAATAATAGTTTTTATTTGAAAATTCAATATCAAATTATTAAAACACGCCACAAGATTTTTAATTGCATTTCGATCACTTGTTGGAAAGTTGATCCAATTTGATTGGAAATTCATTTTATTGCTTAATTAATTCAGTCTCATGTAAACTTTCGTAGTTTTTTGTCAAAAAACTAATTTCATAAATAAAAATTTTACTGCTTGCTTAGAAGTTGAGATAATTGATTTAAAATTCATTTTATTAATTGCAGACTTATTATTCTGGATGAAGATTGAACTATTTTGTTAACATTATGCTTTTTTCATCAAAAATTCTATCATTTTCATAGACAATTCACCTCTTTGGTCAAAGGTGAACTTTCTGGTTGTTGAATTTACATTTTTGTGCTGAAAATTCAAGGCATTTTTAGAGAATTCGCCTTTGATCTCTGAATACTCAACAATTTGGTTGTCAGTCTTTTTCTCTCTTGACAGAAAAATCTTTTTTGCTAAGAATTTTTATTTTTTTTATTAAGTTTTTTTTAAATTGATTTTAACTGTTTTTTGTTTAAAATTTTTCTTAGCGAAAATATAAATTATTCCGTTGTCCATTTAGAATGAATCTTTTTTTTATTGTAAATTGAAATTCGTGGTTTAAATTTAAACTTCTTTCTTGAAAATTCAAATTCTGTTTTTGAAAACTCATGACTTTAGTTACAACTTTAACTATTTTGTTATAAATTGAACTATTTTCTTGAGCATTCATCTTTTTGGGTAAAAAATTCATCCTTTCTGATTGGAAATTCACAGCCTTCTGAAAAGATCGTATTTCTGATTTGAACATTTATTCATTTGTGTACAAATTCAACTGTTTTCCGTATTTTTTGTTTATGAATTCGGCCGTTTTGTGTAAAAATTGATGTCTTTAGGTTTAAAATTCAGCTGTTTGGTTAAAAATATAATTATTTTATTGAAAATTCATAACTTTTCACTTTGAAGTTTAACTATTCCGATATAAATTCAACTGTTTTCTTAATAATTTCTCGGATAATAATTCAGCTGTCATCTAAATAATCTCTTTTTAGCTTGAAGATTCTAGCCCAGCCACCTCTAACACCTTGTATGCAATTAGAGGTACCTTAGATACCTTTTGTTTAAAATTTCAAAAAGTACATATGTTGGTTATTTCTTCTAAACCTATGTCAGCTTTGTTAAAAAATTGGTTTGCAAATTTAATTATTTATGAACAAAACGGAATTTATAAACCCATTTTAGGTCCTCTGGGCAAAAAAAAATGTTGTTGATTTTAAACAAAATTGGAATATATTATTCTTAAAAAATTGAGGTTTTTCAAGAGCAATTCGCCAAAACTTTTAATTTGTTAAGAAATAATCATGGAGGTAAACAAGGGTCCTAATTTTCCCTAGAACTTTTGGAAAACCTATACTAATCTTCCAAACGTATATAAATATTTATAAACAATTTCTTCAAGATTGGTTCACTTTTCTAATTTTAAGACAAAAAATATTAAAATATCTAAAATGTCACGTTAATAAACGGTACATGGCGAATAAGAGAAAATTGACATTTATAAATAATATCAAATGAAATAATTACAAAGTGTGAAAAGCCAGCCAGAATGTGATAAATTTAGTTATATATGAAATCATTTGTTCCAAAACATGTGTAATACGACACAAAATAGAAAATCCTTGGAAATGAATCTATTTTTATTGATCCAACCTTATCTCTCACAAGACTTTAAGTTTAACTTTAAAATCATTAAAAATTATAGCTGAAATAATGTGGAGAATGTTATGAATGATATCAGGAAATTTTTGTAAGAAACAACAAAATTTAATGAAGTTAAAAATTTCGATTATATATTTTTTAAGTTTATTTGCTTATTTTTTATTAAGTTATATGAAAGTCATGTTTTTAAAGTTCTTGCGGAAATTTCAAAACGATTTCTAAAGACTTGAATTAGGTCAAATGAAAATTTCAACAAAAAAGTTAATCTTTAACTAAATATTTAATGGTTGATATTAAAACTAAGAATGCTTTTAGTTTAAATATAAAATCGTTGAAAAGCAGCTCATGATAATTCTTAATATGCGTAATTGATTTATAGTTTATCAATTTGTTGTGTAATGACATTAAGAAATGTTGAAAATGTCTCCCTCGCCGATTTGATTCTCCCTAATATAGGTTGTAGTACTCAAAAAAGTAAGCGACACGTATTTTCTTATATTCTGAAAAGCAATTTAAGGACTAAAAACAGCCTCTTAAATATAGGAGTGTCAAGTGTCAATTGTATAGTTTTGTGTATAGGTTTCATTAGACATCATGTAACAAAAAATTAAGCGGGGGTGCACCACACGTACATATCTTTAAATGTACTGAAAATTGCTGAATTCATAGGAGAAAAATTTACAAAAAACACATTTTGCACTTGAAACAAAAGTAAAGTTAACGTGTTTCACCAAAAAATTTCTTTTTCAATTTATGTATGTAGCTACCCCTAAACACTTCTTATTGTTTGCGTTTTATAAAATATACTTTCTATACACAAAGAAAATTGGAAAAAAGTTTTGTAATTAAGGAAGTAAAATAGAGTCCATCTAACATGATAACAAAAATAGGCGGGTGTGAAAACTCCGAAATCATGTATAAAATTGAAAAATAAGTAATAAATCAAGATAAAAATTCGAAGAAAATATGTGTTGCACACAAAAAAAGAGACTTTAGCATGTCTTGATTGGGGGCAATTCAAGTCGAACTCAAGTCGATGCATTTTTACTCAGATAGGTTGTACGAATATTGCTTTAAATCAATGTTCGTTGCGTAAGAAATCATTATGTTTCAACACTTTTTTGACGAACATCATTATTGTTCAAAGGTTTAAAAATAAATCTTCGATATACTGTCGATAATTCAAATGATTGTAAATTTGACCTGAACGTATTATATATATATATATATATATATAAACTGATCGTCCTTATCATCGGCGCTCTTGGAGGTGCCAAGCTTTCACTTGCTAATAGCCTAAAAAGCATCCCTGCTTGTCAACAATATGCTAGAACACTTGCGGGAAAAATGCAGAAAGCGGTTGTCCTTGGGCCGCTCCGTGTTCTTAGGGTCCACGAGGCTTTTGCTAAATTGTCGTATTGATTCCTTTACAGACTGTAACCACCTATCTCACGGTTGTCAGACGTGGTTATGGATGAAATTTTACCGCGATTTCGCTGGAAGCGGGTGCAATTTTTCAGATTAGCACCCGTTCCCGGCGAAATCCTGCGGTTGTCCTTATGACCAATTTTTAATTATATATATATTTGTAATGCGATAATGATTTGGTGTTGAAAGGACTCTAAATTACTTCCTTCACTACAAAACTATTTTCCCGAATGGCTTTGTGTATGAAAAGTATATATTATTATAGACAAAAAAGGAAAAGTGTTTTGGGGTATCTACTCCCATTAATTTTAAAAATATTTGCTTAGCGAAACACGTCAACTTTATTTTTGTCTTTAGTAAAAAAAAATTTTCTTGAATATCCTCCTGTAAATTAAAAATTTTTTTTAGCACAGCTTTAATAATATTTAGGGGTGGTGTACCCACTTCTTTTTTTTGAGAAAATTACGTTATTTGTAAGAAGAAAACTTTTTCAGTACATTTGATCGAAATCAATCAGGTTTTTAAACAAAAAACTATACAACCGACACTTGTCACTCCTATCTTTGAGGAGCTGTTACACCCCCTTTAAGTGTTTTCCCTCAGATAACAAAAACACACTTCGTTTTTCGTGTATTACAGCATATGTATGTCAGGGAGAATTAAATCGGCAAGGAACACCTGGACTACCTTTCTGTTAGTAGAAATAATAATTATTACTGTATATAATTATTCCAAAAGGCTGTGTCTAGTCGTCCAGAAAAATTGGAGGGACGACGAGACACTTTATTTGAAAAAGGTTATCAGCGTGAAAAACAAGAAAAATAGAATCTTCAGATAAAACGACGCGACGGTGTAATATTTTCGGTACTATTGAAACAATATGAAGGCCGTATTGAGAAACTGTTAACCTAACCTAGTCTGTTTCCATTCTCAAGGCATAGTCTTCTGATTTTTTAAGCAAAGTTTAGAAATACCATTACTTTTCACAATCCTAAAGTTATGATTAATCTTTTCTGTAACTTTAGAGTTCTGTTCTTGAGTTTCAAAATTTTGATTGTTTTTATATTTATAATTTTTTTCATACAAACATGCAATGATAAAGCGAACTGTGTAAAAATTATTTACTTCAAAAAAGCATCAGCTTGAATAAGCATGAACTTGAGTGTCTAATAATAATACAAATTTGTAAAATATAACTATTTACTAATGAATTTTAACAGATTTAATAAGTAGAAATTGGGCCAAAAAAATAGTAAAAATTTACTAATTTTATTAGTCAAGATATTTCATAATGCAATAGTGAAAAACAACTAATTGCTCAGTAAGTTAGATTTATAAAAGGATGTGAATAAATAATGGATCGTTGTACGAGAAAACGTCATGAAAGTTATGAAAAATTACGACACTGGTTGGCCTGTCTGATTTTCTATTATTAGATGAACTCTTAAAAGTAGAAATATTTAAACAATAATTCGGGAAGAGAAGTTTTTCTTTAATCTGTGCAAGTAGTATAAAAGTTTTATTTCTCCTGGAGGTGTTAAAAACGGTTTTATACATTTCTTTTTGACTGACCTTGAAGCTAAATAGACGATTTTTTGAGAAGAAAGTTAAATTTTCAATCAGGAAACGATGAATTTTTAAATCTAAATAGATGAATTTTCTACCAAAAGAAAAATTCTCGAACGAAGAATTTTTAGTTAAGAAATTAATGTGTGAATTTTGAAATAAAAATTACTACTTTTTAGCCAAAAATAGATTATTTAAATTTTCAGTAAGAAAATTAATTTTTAACAAAATAAAATGAAGCGATTGATTCTAAACCAAAAATATAACAGTAGACTTTTCAATTCAAGAGACTTAACTTTTAACGAAAAATATTTAGAAGCTTTAGTTGTAAAATAAGATCAGTAATTTGCATGTTTTCAAATATGTCAAGAAAACGTTATTTACGTTTATATTTTCCATATGTGAATAATTTGGCATTTTCTGGATACTGAAAACAGTTCTTGTTCCAATCGGCATGGTATAAGCTTATTTTCCATATTATTCCCGCGCATTACTCAAAAAATTAAATCTTCTCGTACGTGATAAATTTATATTTGTATGACTGTAACAGTTTTCATTTTGTACAATAAAAGCTCAAAATATTGAAAATAAATTATTTTACAAGTAATTAAATAGCTTTATCAGTAAATTTGTAATCAAACAGATGTTTCGTAAAGAGAATTGCCTTTAATAAATCATAAACATTTAAATTTACTGCTGTCGAATTACAAAAGTTAACATAAACTTGCTAGTACGAGGGTAGTTCAATAAGTCCTTAGAATGAAGTATAAAAACAATTTTTTTTGGGTAAATTTTTTTTTATTTTTCAACATAATCTCCTTGGAGCT
>NC_046664.1:40601986-40607813 GCF_010883055.1 Belonocnema kinseyi | reverse complement strand
CGGGCCTTCCTGAACGTGGTTCGTCACTTATTGATGTACGACCACGCTTAAATTCATTTACCCAGTTATAAACCGTTGCTAAGGCAGGGGCAGATGTGCGATTCGCGCGCCATATGTTCGTCATTCTAAGGACTTATTGAACTACCCTCGTAGTAAACTTTCAAACCTCCAAATAGGAATTATTGAGAAAGCTTAAAAATCGTTGTTTTAAGTATTTTAGGATGCTTAAAAATATATATAAAAATAAAACATAAATTATGAAAATTTAAATATTTCTTTGAATATTTCGCTTCTTTTTTCGAGGATCCATGTTTTAATTGAAAATGTAACTATCATATTTTTGGTTTTAAAATTGATATTTTTGTTGAAAATAATATTTCTAGTAAAAAATTCGACTATTTGTTGGAAAATTCACGTATTTTGTTTAAATTGTTTTTGGTAGAAAATTCATTCATCTTCTTGCTTAGAAACTCTTCTTTATGATTGTAAATTCAATTACTTGTTAAAAGTCAAACTAATTTATTAAAAATCTATTTTTGCTTTTATTAAAGGTTCATTATTTTAGTAAAAAATTTATCTCTTTGGTAAAAATTTTCATATATTGTTAAAGATTGTTTTTTGCTTGATTGAGAATTAACTTTTGTAACAGCAAATGCAATTATTTTATTTTCATTGAAAATTGATATTTTCATTAAAAGTTGATTTGTATTAGTTGAATATTCAATTATTATGTTGAAAAATATTTTTTTTTTGTAAAATATCAGATTGTTTGTTAGAATTTTGATTCGAACTAACTGAAGTGTTCAAAATTTTTTTATTCTAAAGTGATGTAAGAAATCAAAAACTTGGCAAAGATAAGGCTAGATGGACAAAATAGGTGTTTTCTTTTGGTATAAAGGAAAACAGTTTTTCAATTACTTTAATTGCAGAACACAAATGTTATAATATGAGCCTTCTTACAAAGTCATAAAGTAAGTGGCATTTTTCGAAAGTACATTATTAGGAAACCACACTCTGCAATTTTTTTGAACCTAAAATATTCCCATTTGAATAATTTTAAATTATAAGTTCTTAGAGTTGAAGCCTTGGTTAATTAAGTATATTCAAATTATATTCTACTTCTGAATGTTAATAAGATATTCAATATTATTTTAAATCTTTATTCGATAAATAATAAATATTCTAATTTTTACTTTAAGTGATTCGAAATGAAAACAGTCTTGTTCAAGATATATGTTGAAATAGATTCACAATATCTCCTACTCATTGTTAAAATAAAATGTGATAAGCAAATAGTAGTTTTTCACTATTGAATTATTAAGTATTTCAAATAATAGAATACGAGATTTTCAATCATCTTTATTTTATCACATTTTTTAAATTAATTAGTAAAATGTTATTTTTCATTATTTTTTGAATCGAGAAAGATTTGAGATGCGGTAAAAATTCCAAATGTAAAAGCTCCTAAGATTTTTAAAAAAGTTTGACTACATTTCTGTAATTTGCATTAAAAATTTTTAATGACGATGTATAATTTTTAAGTTATTGAAAAAATGATTTAAATAACCAAAACACTAAAAATGTTTTGTGAAGAATTCCTGAAAAACCGCTCTCTTGATTTTGGGCTTTTCCCTTATCTCTCATTATTAAGAAAATGTTTAAAAAGTTGTTGGATATCGAAAGAAAAAACATCGATTTTATAATGCTAGTCATATCAGGACAAAAAAATGTCCATGTACAAATTGATTTTTAGAAGACGACAATTCTTATTCGGTTAAAACGTTTTAAAAAAAGTCTGATTAAATTTCGCATCAAGCTGTCATGACTGATATTAAGGAAAATTTATTCAATCACCAAAAAATATGCTTTATTTTGAAATGTACTCTTTGTTACTTAATATTTATATTTTTTGTAAAATGCCGAAAAAATATTAAGCAACTATCAAAAAAAGCTTAATAGCGACATAAATGTTTGAAAATGTATTAAACATTTTATAAAACAATAAGTGTCTGAAAATGGGTTCGTCGAGTTTGGCAGAAATTCATCACTTTCTTCGCGCAAAATTGTAACGATTTACGGATAAAAGAGTTTTTTCGTTGAATTCATGAAGGTGAACCAATAATTTGTTATTTTACTAACAAGTTTTATGAAAAATTATTCATATCAGGCACTCATGATGAAATAATTCAAACTTTTTCTACGAAATTGATCATACATTACTTGAAAATGGAACCGAAGTATCATATTTGTCCATCTAATAAAATTTTGTACTTGTTTAAACAAGCTTATTTAACAAATACAGTAGTTGGCTATTTTTGGACGAACAAACTTGGTTCTTTCCGTGTAATCACCTTTAAATAACCAACTTAAAAATTTGTAAGGACATTTCGATGATAATAAAAATTTGTTATTATTACCAACAATTGTTTAATACAAATTATGTTATGTATGCATTTGAGAATGAGCAGCCGATTATATAGAAATTATTTTTTTGCGATGGACCGAAAACATTCGATAATTCTTTAATTAAAACAATTAAAAAATTAATTATGTGGCTATTTTTGAACATGAAATCTTCGTCCTATATAGTACACTTTTACTATAATTTTTATTTAAAATTTGGAATGTACAAGACTCACACAACATTTTGAGTCAAAAAGTGAAACCTTGAGATTTTAGTGTGCACGTGTAGGTATGAACTACTCTCATTTAGAACTTTTTCAAGGAAAAAAAATTAAGTTTTTACGCATGCCACATTCCATGAGCTGCATTGTACCACCTAAATGTGAATAATAATGTCTGTCAATAACAAGGTAGCGGCTAGTATATATATATATATGTGACACGTACGCCGGAAATTTTTAGTTTCAACTACTTTCTTCTTTAAAAAATAAATTTTCTTTCTGTAAACAAAAAAAATGAAAAATATTATTTGCCAGCTGCCTTTTACTTCGATGATGATTCTTAATTATGCTGGTAAGTAAATTATAATGCAATTTCTAATTAACTATATTCAGAAATATGTCACATCCAGATATCGGATATATTTTTTAATAGTTTTTTGCAGAGCAAACACACAAAATCATTTGAAACATACGTTATTATGATTCCACGTCTATTTAATCTTGCTGCATAATGATGTATTTACAGAAAAAATGTCTTACTAATTATTATAAAATTATTTGTTATAAATCATGATTTTTTTATCAAATTAATTTAAATGCAGGCTTCTTCTTTTTACTTGCACGAAATTTTTTTGGTATCAGTTGAAACACATGTTATTACAATTCCACGTGTTTTTTATTTCGTCGCGTCATTACGTATTTATTAAAAAATTGTTTTACCATTTGTTATAAAATAATTTTTATAATAAAGTTACAAGTTTAAAGTTTGAAGTTATAAGTTTGACACTGGTTTCGTTATAATTTTCCTTGTAATTTATCTTGCTGCGTAATCATTTATTTACTGAATACGTATCTTAGTAATTACTAAAAAATACATTTACATAATCAATGCTTCATAATTTTTATAAAATCAATTTAAATCCAGACTTGTTAATAATAAAATAATCTCTTTACTTATTACTGTTTTCTTATTAAAGTACTTTGGACAATGAGCGATGCAGTTAAAATTGTTGATCATGGGGACAACGATAGTGTAAGCCTTTATAACGAAAGGCTTGTGCAGGAACGGACACATAAACGGCCCCGGATTGATGAATATACGGTGGACGATGAATACAAAGTTTATGACCAAAGGCATATACACAATCCGTTTCACCAACTGCCCCCGCCCGGGCCTAATCGATTTAAAGGATATCCGAATAATCATATGTTTTACAAAAATGAAATGTTTGTTGGCAGACTTATAGACGGAGAATTATATACTGCGCCTCCAACTAGCCCACCTGAAGAAGGTAATTAAAAAAAGATCATTCTGCCGAAAATTTATCCTTTTTACCTAATTACGAAGTACTGTAAATGGGGCTTCGCGCCACAGAAAGAGGAAAACGAGACACACACATCTTTATTTTTGTCAATTATATATAGCTTTTTTTTGTTGAATGGGTGAATAAGCTGAAGGGTAAGATGGTGCGCATGAAATATTTGCATTTTAGGACTTGCTATTTCTTTCTTTGGGTCAAAAGAATCCCCCCCCCCCCAGGGCTAGAATCAAAGGATGATTCTAATTTTCTCCAGTGGAGGGGGAAGTGTAGACGTTAGAAGTCCTTCCCCCGCCAAAGCCCTTATCTGAATCTGCCCTTGGCTTTATAAAACAGTGTTTACTCGAAGTAAAGTACCTAGAGGCACGTGTTATTCAACCTTGATAGAAATATTAGTATATGAGCAACTCAATGTCGAATCATATGAGGAGTTTCATTTATTGTTAGTAATTTTCGTAGAAATGATGGCATATGTTCTATTAGGTTTTAGCATAAAAGCCCTTAAATAATTTTGAAAAAGTTAAAAAAATTAGGAGATATTTGAAATTAAATTTTGGGCTTACTTTTTTGAAATTTCATGACATAGGTGATTTAAATGCTTTAGAGATTCTTTTTTTTTTAATAATTGCAATAAGATTCTTGATTTTTTCAGATTTTATTTCTAGATAGCTTACAATGTGCTCTAAAATCTCTGTAATTATAAAAATAGGATCTTCTTCAGTTTTTGAGAAATAATCTAAAGCATGTGCCGAGATAATGAACGCGATGTGATAAACCATGTAAACAAAAGACGGATATTTTACTCTCGGGTGCTGTGCACGCCGTGTTACGGCGGTGTACTTTCTTAATTATTTCTCAAAAAATAACCGACATCTTATTTTATATTTACAGAGTTTTTGGAAGAAATTTTAAGCTAGATATTTAAAACAAAAATTCAAGAAAATTAAAAAGGGAATTTTCTTAAAAATTCAGTTTACAAATTTGTTTCTAAAAAATGAAAATAGTTTAAAAAAATTTTTACCAAATATTTCTTTAAAATTGCGTCTTATGGTTAATAATTTTGTAACAAATGTATTACCATAAATAAAATTACGAAATTTATAATATTCAGAAAAAGAACAAAATTTTTAATTTCGAATGTTTCCTAAATTTTTTCAATTTTTCAAAGATTATTATAGGGTTTTTCTTTTAACACTCAAGGAAACCGGTACTAGAATTTGGATCAAAACGACTAACAATAGATGATATTCTTCAGATAATTTATCATGCAGTTGGTCCAATATAATTTTTTTGAACTCATAACACTTTGTTGGGATTATTAGGTTGCTCCCCGAGTAAAAATGCTTTGACTTGATTTTGACTTGAATTGTCCCCAATCAAGACATGCTCAAGTCGAAAAGTTCGACTTGAGCATGCCTCAGTTTAGAGACGGAGCCAGACCTTAATTTATATCTTGGCGATAAGTTTCTATGTCTTGAAGACATAAATTTATCTCTTGAGTCCAATTTTTATGACTCCAACACGAGCGGTTTATAATTTGGATGGTATACCTGTCCAAATATAAAGTGTCATTCTGACTGTCATAAGAGCTAATCTTTGTTAATGATTAAACATTCTTGTATATTTTTATACAATACATGCATACATACATACATCCATCCACCCATACACACATACATACATACATACATACATACAAACATATTTACATATATACATACATATATATATATAACCACCTATCTCACGGTTATGAGACGTGGTTGTGGCTGAAATTGTACTGCGATTTCGCTGGAAGCGGGTGCAATTTTTCAGATTAGCACCCGCTCTCGGCGAAATCCTGCGGTTGTCCTTATGACAAATTTTTAATTATATATATATATA
>NC_046664.1:40578889-40601886 GCF_010883055.1 Belonocnema kinseyi | reverse complement strand
ACGAATGAAAATCCGTAAATGAGTTGATTGAATATATATATATATTCAATCAACTCATTTACGGATTTTCATTCGTAGTATACTTGTTTGACGATGATAACGAAAATGTTTGTTTTTGCGTATTTCTAACGGCTTAGGAGATCCTTCTAGAAATTTATACAATTTTTATTTTTTTTTAAGAAAATTTTAAAGGGTTGTACTCGTTCAGATGCACAGATTCTGAATTTTGAATATAAAAATAACTAATTTAATAATTAAAAATTTATCAGTTTTAATTTCATTTATGAGCCGAAAAATGTTTTTATTAAGGCAGGTTTACTTGAGACGAATAAACCTCGTCTTAGCCAAGACAAGGCTCGACTTGAGACAAGTAAACGCCGTTTTACCTGTCGTAGCCATAAACGTAAGACGAAGGCCTATGTGTCGACTGAGTTTTGAGACGCAGCCAGACATCAATGTCTTGGAGGCGAACTAACCAACTTGAACTCAAGTCGAAGCATTTTTACTCGGGCAGATGAAATGCCTGTTTCTGATATTATGTGCATTATGTTACTAGTTGACAATTAATCTTTTTCGATTCTGGATTATACAATTTTTTTAAAAACTGATTAACTGCTTTTGATTTAAAATAAAATCATTCTTAGAGTTAATTATCAAAACTATAATAAAATCAGAAACGACTATTTCTTCTGCAGCAACCTAATAGAAAACAAATTCAATACTTTATTTCTTTGATAATTTTTTGGGAAAGTCCAGTAATTACGTAAGGATGATATATGAAATTTTAGTCCCCTCCCCTACATTCACATCACTATCAGATTTCAAGGGATTTAAAAAAATTCGGCAGGATTCAAAGATTTAAAACATATTTCAAGGGATTGCATAAGTTTTATGGCATTTTAACGATTCCAAGAGATTACGAGAGGTTTGATATATTCTAAAAAATTTTAAAAGATTTCGAAATCTTGAATAAATTACGTACTTACAAACGCTTTGAAGTGATTTTGTAAGATTGTAAGTGACTAAATTTCGATGTATCTAAAAATAAATTATGGGATTTCAAAAGGATTTTTAAGGATTCAAGGTGTTACCAAATTTATTTTCATGAATTATGAATAATATCAGGTCAGTATGCTGCGAATGGTATGATTTGATGGAAATTAAATAGATTTCAGGAGATTTCGAAAGATTTTCAAAGATGTCAAAGATTTTTAATTATTTTAACAGGTTTTAAGAGATTTAAAGTTTTATCAAGTATTGCACCGGATTTGCAAAGCTTTTTAGGAATTTCACTGGATCTGAAGAAATTTCAGAAGGTTTCAAGCGATTGCACAAGGTTGAGGGAATTTCGAATTATTGCACAGGATAACAAGAGCTTTTACAGATTAAATATGATTCAAAATATAGTAGGATTTTAAAGAAATTGTCTTGTAAAATTTTAGAAAGAATCTTCATTTTTTAGGGATTTTAGCAGATTTCAAGGGACTTAACGGAATTCATTCAGATTTCTGAATATTTTACTAGATTTCAAATGATTTTAAGAGATACCAACTTTTGCAGGGAAGATTTTTTAAAGGATGTTATATCATATCAAAGAATTTTCGTGTATTTGAAAAAATGTAGAGGAATTTACAGGATTTTAAAGATTTCAAGGAAGCTAGTGAGATTTTATAGGATTGCAAATGATTTGAAAAGATATCAAATGATTTTGAGACTTGTATGGGCCTTTCGGGTATCTGAATAAATTTCAATATATTGCAAGGGATTTCAAGTGATCCGATAAGGGATTCAAAGAGTTTTATTAATTTTTACTGGGAGGGTCGAGGGGGAGAATATTTCATGCAAGTTTCTTTTTTCTAATTATTTGTTAGAAATATGTGAAGTGAAATACTTTTTTCCTATTGAAAATACTTTACATGATATTACGCCCATCTTGTAATTGTTTAATTCCGGAGGGGCAGGGGTAAAAAGAATTTTTTATGAAAGTTTCTACTTTTCAATTATTTGTTTGAAATATGCTTAGCGAAATCTTTTTTGTCTATTAAAATTACTTTCTATAACATTACACCGATCGTGTCATTATTTCTTTCGTCCTTATTAAGATACATTTCATATTACACACGTCTACGAAATATCGAATCGGGCATAACCTCTCAAGAAATCACTTAAAGGACATCTTTTAAAACTATTTGAGATTTCTTGAGATCTTTAAAAATTCTTCAAAACTTTTCAAATATCAAAAATCACCTACAAAATTTCTTGACCGTTTTTTCAAGTGGTGAAATTCCTTGAAATTACGTAAAAGATTTGGAAATATCACGAAATCGGTTAAATTCTGCAAAGTCACTTAAAATTAATTGAAATTATGAAATGTCGTGTAAATCTTTTAAATTTCTGTAAATATATTAAAATCCATGACAATATTTTGAAAGCTATCGAAATTTCTTAAAATTCCTTAAAGCCCTTTATAATTTACGGAAATCCTTTAAGATCCTGTTGAACGTTTTGAAATTTAAGGAAATCCTTGAAAATTCTTCGATATATTTACTATAGAATGCTTTGAAATACCCGAAAACCCTTTAAAATTTATCGAAATAATTGAAGCCCCTTAAAATCTCCTAATTTCATAAGGGTTCCTCAGAACATTTTTACATACCCGGAAATCTTCCGAATCGTACAAAATTCTTTAAAATCTTTTTAAAGCTTAAAACTTGTAATAAAATACTCAAAAAATCTTTAAAATTGATTAAAATTTCTTAAATTGATGGAATAAAAATGTGACGAAGATTTGCAATCCCTTGAAATTTTTTAAATCTCGTTGAACTTTAAAATAACTAATATAAATATTGATACGTGGAGTTAAAATGTAGAATTTTACTGAAGAAGGGGTGTCAAAAAAATCTTAGGAATCATTGCAATTATTCAAGAAATTTAAAGGTCTTTAACTGATTTTTATAAATTTGAAGGTATTTTCGTAGATTTCAAAGAATTTTAATGGGATTTTGGAGATTTCAGGTGATTGTAAGGATTTGCCGGGTTTTTAAAGGAAACTGAATCGATTTACCTGATTAATGGATTTTCCCTCAGTAGACTAGCAATCTATTCCTATTAAGTAGTTCTAAGTTAATGAATTATTTAATCTTTAAAATAATTAGTAATTATATTCTTCTTACCGTCAGCGTTTCTTAAAGATTATTCTGAGGTATGGCGTAAAAATAAAAAGATCGGAGTTCTCTCTCATAAGGAGATCATAGGACATGATAAAGAGGGTAAGTTAAAAAATTAAAACAACATAAAACAAGTCTTAGAGAATTCTGCTTGAAACGAATAATTTTCTCCCTAACTTTGAAGCTCTGAGTTAGTGATTTTTGTTTACCCTTTAAATTTATTAATGACTATATTCTTCTATTTTGATTAGGTCGTCCAGGGAAAATCAAAGCTGAAAATGGCGATTTAGTCAAACTAGGTAAAAAGTGCATGGCAATATTTGATGAAGGATGGCACTACATTGTTATTCACGTTCTGGCGAATTCAAAGAATGGAGTATACAAATTTCCGGCACACTAGAAAAATTACATAGATATTGGAATGCAACTTATAAAGATAATAATGTATTTACGCACATACAAGTATCTATTTTAAATCCTTATAATTTTAATAAAAGCAGTTTTATTGCATAATGTTGCATAGAATTGTGTTTCAATAGTTAAATATTAGTACATTATGTTTGGTTTGTTTTCTTCATTTCTAGGAAATAGCTTTCTAAATATCATTAGTTTTAAGTTTCAATTTAATTGGCATAGCATTTTTGGAACCTCAATAATCAATTTCCGACACCCCAGAATGAATTTGGCAAAGCCGTGATAAATGAAAAACTGACCATAACTATATTACACAATGTACAAGATTTATTCTTGACGAAAACTTTATCTTTTCTTTTTAAAATATTCATAGTTATACAAAATGTGGTCTGTTAAATTCTAAAATAACTAAATTAAATTATATTTTTTACGAATAACTTTGTGAATTGTTTTAAATTCAAAATAAATCTAGGTTTTATTAATTAAATGCAGGGTCTCATTCACTGGACATACAGTGTCCTTCACTGAGTTTGAATACATTATTTTAAAATAAATATAATCAGATTTGAGAAAGAGAAATTATAATCATGAGTGCTGTATAAAAAAGAAAAAAGTTCCGCCCTTTTATGTGAATCCATCCTTGATTCCAAATAATTAACATATACTAAATTGATATTCCTCTTTTTCTCGAAACTTTTTCTTGAGGTGTCGGTAGTACCGTTTTTTGCATCACTTCTTTGATCAGCATTACTTTAAACAATATAATTTAATTAAAAAATTTCAACTAAACTGTCCAATTTTTTCTTGAATGAGATATATTTCAAAGCTGCAAAGACACGTGTTTATATTAATTATTTTTAAATTATTAAAAGATGTGATTGCTTCGCAGCAGTATCATATTTTGGGATGCTGTGATGAAAGTCGCAATGCGTTATTCACCACTAAGTATAGAATAACTTACCCAGTAGATTTAAATTAAACACATGTATTTTTCAATATTAAAGATTATGTTTTTTCTTAGAGTCGAAATCATGAAGATCGACTGGTAACTAAGAAACAACTTAAAACTTGTATGATAAATAAAGATTATTAGCATGAAAATGATTTTTTTTTTATAATAATCACATGATTAATATTTCACATTTCCCGAAAGAGGATTTATTCAAACGCAGCCCACCAGACAATGACGATTTAGAATTTCCCTATATCTATGGATTTAAAACTTTTATAATTAATTATGAAAAAGCAAATGGTCCGATCAAAAAACCAACAACATCTTTGTATATATCTTTAAAGTAGGCCTACCCTAAAACTAGTGTTAAAAATTATATAATTTTTTAACGTTCTGACTTTATTATAACTAAAAAAAGTTTATATATTTTAGTACAAACGAAAATATAACGGATATCGCATTTTGGGTATTAGACTATCCCTACATAGTGTGTTCATATGTATGAACGATATTTTTTTATATGTGGAAAAAAATTTTAAAGAGGATAAGGATACTTGAAATACAGCCTTGAAAAGTGTTTTCATAATTCTTCTTTTATTAAGAAAATGTTGTTTAAACCAGCTGGAAACAGTTTACTACCGACCGAGATCTTAAATAGATCATTCCAAACTCCAGGGATTGTATGAAATTATTTTTATTGTGGTAAGAATTTTTTTTGGTTTTTAATTTTTCTCTAGAAAAATTCTAACATTAATTAAATACTTATACGAATAATTGTATTCTAAAAAAAAGATGTATAACGCAGCACAATTGTCTGCAGATGTGTTAAACTTTAAATATGTTTGATATTTTAATACAAGCACAAAAATAGTGATTATTCCACTTTGGGCCTTAACTCCTGGTAATGGAAAATTTACACGCTAGAATTAGTATTTTTAATGTTTTTTTTTCGTGCTTCAAGATAATTTAGAAAATTTCTGAATCTTTAATAATGAAATAATTAAAATTCTTCCTCTCCTCCCATTTTCTATATTAAGAAATACACATGTAAATACACTTAATGTAATTTCGTGTACAAATAGTTTTTTAAAGAAAAGTGAGCAAAACTAATAAGGACTCGCTTACTCTTTTAAAATTCACTTTTGTGAAAAACCCTGAAACACGTCAACTTCGGATTTTCTTTATTTAGAATAAAATTATTTTTCTGAATATTTGAATGTTTTTGCCATTTTTGAAGATTAACCCTGGAAAGAAGTCACTTTTACCCTCATAAAAAATATGGGATGCAATTAACCCGAAGTGAATAAAAATGCTATACTTAATGTCGACGTTCGATGCTGAACAATTTTCAAATGCTTTAAAACCAAATTTTGTATAGAAACAGAAACATCGGAGATATAGGAGTGCTTTTCACCGTTTTAAAATATTTATCGACAGAAAATTAAATATAATTTTCTCGTATTTTGTTGTCCTCTACAACATAGCAAAGCTTCATTAAAATCGTTGACCCTTCTATACTCTTCCTTGAAAGTAGAGTGCAAACTGAAAATATGCAGCATTCAGATGTTTTGTGATACAAATCTATGCAAAAAACAATTTTTGAAGAAAAATAATTGAAATTATATGTCTGAAATTCTTATCTATTGAAATAGTCTTTTTTATTTTGTTGTTTAGAATTGTTTTTCACATATATTTATATCATAGTTGAATGCGGACCGTTTTGAAAACAGAAAGGGGCTAGACGGGCTGTGGACGGATATTCTCGTTGGGACCTGATCAGAAGTTCCAGATAGATCTCAACTAAGACAGCGCTACAGAACTAGTCTGACCCTATCTATTCTTGATTGATTTTTTCTTATTTTAGGGAGAAAGGTACAAAATAATCAAATCCAGTTAGGTTTCTGATGGTAAATTTCCATTGTAAAACGATTGCGAAGCACCTTATATCAAAAGGTACAATCTTGATATACAGTGCGTACGTGTAGATATGATTCATCCTCGATAAGAACATGTCTATGAGAAGTAAATAGATTTCGCTTAAGTGTGAATATAAATTATTGTTAAAATAATATGATAACGGCTGGTATATATACAAGTCACACGTATGCCAAATCTTTTCGGTCGCAGCTCCATCAATTCTTTCAAATCAGTTTCTTTATTCTGAAGAAATGAGGAATATTATTTGTACTCTGCTTTTCCTTTTCATGCTATATCTGAATTCTGTTGGTAAGTGGGTTAAAATATAATTTTCAATTAATCATATTTAAAAATATCTTAAATTCAGATATCTAATATAATATAAAATTGTTTGTTTGTGAAGCATATCCTTTTAAAGAGTTGAAACATATGCTATTATAATGCTCCGTGTATTTCTGGTTGATGCGTAAATCTGTATTTACAGGAAAAGTGTCTTCAAGGACTTTCTCTTTTACTTTGAACGAAATACTTTTTCTTTGAATCACTTGAAAAATATATCATTGCATTGCGAAATGGACTTAAAATTGTTGAATAATCGTGCTTTTCTGAGAAACATATTTTACTAATCATTATAAAATAATTTGCTATAAATTATTCGTCATTCTTTCTATCAAATTCGGACTCTTTTTTTTTAAAGAAAAGTTCTGTTACAGACTTCTTCTCTTTCACTGAATCAGTTGAAACATGGTTTTATAATGCTACGCGTACTTCAACTTTCTGCGTAATCATGTATTTATAGCAAACGTATTTTAATCATCGTTCCAATATCATTTGTTATAAATTATTCGTCATCGTTTTTATAAAATAAATTTAAATGCACACTTTTTTTTTAAGAAAAAATTCTTATGCACACTTCTACTCTTTTATTACATGAGTTAAAACATATGTTATTATATTCACATGGGAATTTCACCTTACTTCGCAGATGTGTATTCGTTAATAATTAATAGGCATTATTTTTCAGGAAATCAATCTAATTACATACTTCCCCTTTTTCTCATAATGAAAGAGTTTTTTCGGAATCAATTTAAACATATGCTATTATAATTCTACGCGTATTCCATCTTGCTGTATAGTTATGCATTTACGAGAAACGGTTTCTACTAATTGTTATAAAATTATTTATTCTAAATTATTTGTCGTAATTTGTATGAAATTAATTTAAATACATACTTCTTATTTTCCTTCGAAAGAAATACTTCTTCTTGGAATCAGTTGAAACATATGTTATTATAATTCTACGTGTATTTCATCTTACTGTGTGTGTATATATTTATTGGAAACGTGTCTTACTTAGTTTTACAGAACCATATGTTAATAATCATTGGTAATTATTTTTTGTAAAATCAATCCAATTATACACTTCCCGTATTTCTTTTAATGAAAGAGTTTTCTTGGAACAAATTGAAACATATGTTATTATAATTCTACGTGCGTATTTAATCTTGCTGCGTAATTATGCATTCACGAGAAACGTTTTTTTACCAAGTATTATAGAATAATTTATTATAAATTATTCGTCATAATTTATATGAAATCAATTTAAATCCGTAAATCTTATTTTTCTTTAAAAAAACGCATCTTCTTGGAATCAGTTGAAACATATGTTACTATAATTTCACGCGAACCTGAAGTTACTGCGTAATCATGTACTTACGAAGACATGTTTTACGAATTGTTATATCATTATTCATAGTTTTTATAAAACCAATTTGAATTCATACTTCTTTTTTTCTTTTGATGAAAGAAATATTCTTCGAATAAGTTGAAACATAGGTTTTAAATTTATACTTTTTTTTCTTTTGGTGAAAGAGATATTTTTTGAATCATTTGAAACATAGGTTTTAACAATTTCATAGTGTATTAAGTCTTGCTGTGTACTCATATATTTGCCGGAAAAGTGTTTTACAGATTGTTATAAAATAAGTTGCTTTAAATTAACCGTTATTATTTTCTACAAAATCAATTTAAATCCAGAATTATTTTTTTTTCAAGAAAAACTTTAAATTAGCTGAAAAATATTTTATTAGAAGTCTAAGTGTATTTCATCTTGCTGCGTAAATGAGTATTTACCGAAAAGATATTCTACTTATTGTTGCGAAACCATTCGTTACTAATTATTCGTTGAAATATTTGTTCTTTTGATAGCACTTGTATTTGATCTTGTTGCGTAATTATGTATTTGCCGAAAAATTACCTCACTGACTGTAATGAAATCATTTGGTATACCTAAATCAATATTACATTTGAGAAAATCAATTTAAATTCAGAATTCTTTTTCTTTTCTAGCAGAAAAACTTCTTCCAAATTCTTTTTTTTGTAGGAAAGGCTTTTTCTTTGAAGCGGTTGAAAAATATGTTATTATAATCGTACGTGTATTTTATCTTGCTGCATGATGATGTATTTACCAAAAAAGTTTCTGACTAATAGTTACAAAATCATTTGTTATAAATGTTTTACGATTTTTTTATGAAGTTAATTTCAATCTAAACCTTTTCTCTGAAAAAAAACTTCTTCAGTTTCTTTCTTTTTCTAGTAAAGAAGACCTTTTTATTTCAATTAGTTAAAACATACGTTATTACAATTCCATGCATATTTTATAAAGCTGTGTAATAACGTATTTACTTCTAAAAGCTTGTTACGAATTGTTAAGAAAAATGCTGATACATTATTTATCTGACTCAATTTTCAACGTATGAGTAAATCTTTAAAAAAAGCGTTTTTCTCAGTTTTACATTTTTAAAGATTGCCGGCAAGATAACTCAAAGAGTGTATAACAGATTGAGTTCTCCTTGCATATAAATATAGCTGAAATGATTTTCTTCTTTGTGAACTACTCGAAACTAAAAGATTTTAAACAATTATTGTGTAAACAATTTTATGCAAACTTTTGGATAAAAATAAAAAATTTTGTTACAGCAGCCGTCATTTTACCAAAAATGATTTTTTTAAACTTTTTGTGGTTTAAAAAAAGAACTATGAATATAAACTTCAAGAAACTTTTTTGTTTTTGGTGTCAGACGAATTTGTGAGAAACTAGAGTGCCGGCAATTTCGCATAATGAAAGATTTTATAAATATTTATGGCTGAAAAAAATTTATTTTGTATTTTAAAAGTTCCATAATAACACAAAATTTTTTTTGGAAAGATTCGTTATATTCTTCATCCCCAAAAAATCCCAAAATATACCCTTATTTTTTGGTTTTTACATGGGTCGCCTCCCTTAAATACAGACTTGTTAATAGTAAAAAAATTACAACACAAAAATGTTTGCTTATTAAAGAAGTTTGGGCAGCGGACGATCCGGCACACCAAATGCCCCCGCCAGGACCAAATCGCTTTGCGGGATATCGGAATGGTCATGTGTTATATGAGAATAGACGAATGGTTGGAGTAGTCATGAATGGACGCTTAGTGAGTATTGCTCAATTAACTGGTGGGTCGTCTCGAGAGGAACCGAGAGAGGAACCGAGAGCGGCACCGAGAGCGGCACCCAGAGCGGCACCGAGTGTGGCACCGAGAGTGGAACCGAGAGTGGAGCCGAGAGTGCAATCGAGAGTGGAACCGACAGGTAATGTGGGGAACATGAAATATTTGAATTTCAAGACTTGCCATTGCTTTCTTTGAATGACCCGCCCAAACTTTCCCAAATAAAGGTCTTAATTCGAATATATAAATTTTTTACTCAAAATGCATTTTTCTTATTTAGAAAACAAATTGAATTATTTATTTATTTGACAATTATTAGGGAAGCTCCAACAATTATTAGCGTAAAAATATTCCGAAATGTGGTTTTCTTTTGTTTAAATAATTTTGACAATAAAGTTTCCTTCAAGTCAAAAAGGACACAGCAATATAAAGAAAAGAAAACAAGTCACACAATATATTTACGATCAATTTAGTAGGACCAATTTTTTAAATTTTAGACCCCCCTCCCCACCTACACGCATCACTATATTTCAAGAGTTTTCAAAGGATTTAAAAGGTATTGAGTGATTCGAAAGTGTTTTAAAATATTTTGAGGACATCAAGACGATTTCGAAAGCTCGAAAAAAATACCTAATTGCCAATTTTTTTAAAGACATTTTACAAGATTTTAAGGAATTTTAAGGAATTAAACAGATTTACAGAGATTTCACTGGATTTCAAACATTGCAAGATTTCAAGGATCTTAAGAGATTTTGATATATTTTAAAATGAGTTGCAATATTTCAAAGGATTTAATGTCATATCGAAGGATTTTCATGACTCTTAAATGATACAAGTGAAGTTTAATAGGATTCCCAAGGTTTAGAGGGATTTAAAGATATTTTCGAAAGGTTTTCAAAGATTTCAAAGGATTTTAAGGAATCCTTACAGTTTTTAAGAGGTTGCGTAATATTTTAAAATAATATACAGATCTCAAAGAATTTCGAAGGATTTTATGTGACACCAATAATAGATTTCTAAAGTTTTTAGGGGATTTTAAAAGATTTGAAAAGCATTATGATATTGCAAAGTTTATCCAAGGATTTAATAGGATTTTGTAACATCTCGAAATTCATTAAATAATTTTAATGTGTTTCTGAAATTTGTTACATCACGTAAAATGTAAAATATTTCTACTTCGTTAAATCTTTTGGAATTCTTGAAATTGTTTGAAATCTTCTTAATGGTTGCACTCCTAGCAATTACGTTAATGAGTTCAAAATATTAGGAGATGGGGTGGAATCACTTTAGAATTTTTGGAAACCTTTAGCATTTGTACGAATGTTTCCGAATTTCCTCACTTCCCTTAACATATATTAAAATCTATGAAAATCTTACTAAAAATTATTAAAATTTCCCGAAATCTTCAGCGTTCATCCTGATATTAGAAAATCTTAGGAAATTCTAAGCAATATTTTGTTAATCTGTTAAAATACTTTAAATCTCCTGAAATCATCAACACTCCTTCGATTTCCGAACAACTGTGAAATTGCTTTAAATTATTTGAAATTCTACAAAATTCTTTCAAACCTTGCAAAATCTAAGTTTTTGTCTTAAAACTGAGTCGAGACATAGGCCTTCGTCTTACTTTTAAGGCCATGACAGCTAAAACGGCTTTTACTTCTCTCAAGTCGAGCCTTGTGTTAGATGAGATGATCGAAAGTTTTTCGGCTCATAAATAAGATTAAAATTGACGAATGAAAAATTTCTAATTATTGAATTAGTTCTTTTTAATTAAAAAATTCAGAATCTGTGGGTCTGAACGAGTATAACCCTTAAAAAATGTTCTCCAAAAAAATAAAAATTGTAATTTTGTAGAAAGATCTCCTAACCCGTTAAAAATATGTAAAAAGAAAGAAAATTTTCGGTATCATTGTTAAAAAAGTATAATACAAATGAAAATCTGTAAATAAGTTGTTTGAATATAGTGTCAAAATATGCCAAGTGGGCCCCTTTTTTATGGGATGTGATTTTTCTTCGGGAATACGTGATAAGTTAGAGTTCCACCTAAATAAAATGGTCCTAAAACATTATTGCAAAATTTTCATTTTTTGAGTTGTTATGGTTATTAAACTTTTTCAGCATTGCCCTCTTCATTAATTTTTTTCTTCCGATTGGGACAAACAATCGCCATCATTTTTGGTAGCTTTCGTTAGGTATGTTCATTCTATAAAATAAAAATCATTTTAACATTATTGAATAATTATTGATGAAATTAGCAACAATTTTTATAAACAAATAGAATTCGTTCTAACTTATCAATCAATTTCAATGCTTTAGTTACGGGCACAGAGCAACAGTGCGCTGAACAACCAGTGCTCTAATTGTTTAAAAAGTGGGTTTACAAGAAAACAAAAAAATTCACATCTAGATATTTCCGAGACAAATCCAGAGGTGTTTTTACTTTTTTACTATGACTCTTAGTTTTTTTTAATTGATTACACAACTTTGAAATCCGAATCTGTCGCAAAATTCAACATCATGAATATCGCACGTCGCGCGGCATGAAGCGCGGAACGTCAACACGAAAACACGCACAACTTTTGATGATATGCGAGGTCCCTAACTTTTTTTTACCAAAATTTTCGTTATTAAACGAGCTATCGTAATTAGTCAACTAGAGCACTGAAATCAATTGAGAAGTTAGAACGAATTCTATTTGTTTATAAAAATTGTTTCTAATCTCATCAATATTTATGCAATAATAAAAAAATGATTTTTATTTTACAAAATAAACATATTTAAGGAAACATGCCAAAAATTATAGCGATTGTTTGTACCGAACGGGGAAAAAAAATTAATTACGAGTATAGAAATAAATTACACAATATTTTTAAGTAATACAACAATGCTTTTTTGATATTTTTTTAGTCACACAAATTTTCAAATTATTTATAACGAAAGGAGTATCAGCAGTTTTTTTAGAATAATATAAATTTTTCAATTTTCATGTGACAATTAGGAATTTTTTAAAAATATTTCAGACACGCCAGTCCGCTATTAATTAACACTTTCAAATGAATCTGCATTTTTTGAACCCATCTGCAGTTTAAAAATCTTCTTTATTCTCCTTAAAACTTCAAAATATTTACAGAATTTTATGGTTTAATTTAATTTTTTATTTTGTAATGTTACCAAATTGAAACATTTTTCTTTAAAATCTTCTACACTTTTTCAAAATTAAAGGAAATATTTGAGGTTTTAAAACCTTTTTGAATTTTCTCCTAAAGCTCATTTTTGAAAATAAAAACTGGAAAGAAATTATTTTAGAAAACTAAAGAATTTTCTTAATTACCCTGAATCTTCACAAAAGTCCTGAAATATCTTATAAGTTTTCATTGTTCTCTCAGGGCATATCAAAGGAATTTCATACTTCAGTCCAAAATATTTTTATTTTAAATAAAAAATGGTTGATTTCATTAAAAAATTACAAATTTTAAATTAATATATATATATATTGTGAAATTACTAGGTTTAATAATATTATAATTTAAATTATAATGAAAAATATTATTTAAACATAATATTATCATAAACTAAATTAGAATTGAATAAATGTATTCTTTTCATGTTGTAATTATATTAATGATTTAATGGTAAAAATAGCTTGTTATTTTTATATTAAAATTAAATAATATTGAATTTTTATTTAAATCTAATCTGATGACAATTTAATTACTTTCAAAAATCCCTTACATTTGCCGCCTTAATTATCGAAGATGGAGAAATTAAGCTGGAAGGCCTGATTGGTTCGGTGTTTTTACTTGCGCGTGCCTAGCCCATGTGTTTATCAGATCATGGGAAAACTTCACCATGTACGTTATCGTCTCTATGTGGAACTAATGAAGGTTACGACTTTTTATATACAGGATTATACTTCTTTGACGATGATAGCGTATAATGTTTTTTATTTTTAGGTATTTCTAACAGCTTAGGAGATTCCTCCAGAAAGTTCCAATTTTAATTTTTTTTTTAATTTTTAAGGTTTATACCAGTTTAGACCCATAGATTCTGAAATTTTTAATTAAAAATAACTAATTTAATAATTACAAATTTTTCCTTGATCAATTATAATTTCATTTATGTGCCGAAAAAGGTTCGACTATATTATCCAAGACAAGGCTCGTCTTGAGACAAGTAAACGTCGTCTTAGCTAAGACAAGGCTCGACTTGGGAGAAGTAAATGCCGTTTTACCTGTCGTGGCCATAAAAGTAAGACGGAGGCCTATGTCTCGACTCAGTTTTGAGACACAGCCAGACATCAATGTCTTGGAGACGAACTCAAGACATAATCAAGTCGAAGCATTTTTCTCGGTCATATGCGCTATGAGGAAAAAATGTTGCGCCACACTGGTCAACGAGTTATTAGCGATCAATATGGGAGGGGGGCGTCATTTTCCTAAACTAATGACATTGTTTCAAATTCTTTATAGCTAACTGTCAAAACTTCAATTTTTGCGCTAGTTAAGTAACAAACATTTCATATTAGGGGCAAGGGGGCAGTATAACGCAGGTATTAAGTCTTCAACAGTGATGTGGAATATAAAGTTGCAGGCATGTTTTCGTTCGTCTTTAAATGCGCTCATATGCGCCATAAAATTTGTTTGGAAATATTGAAAATTGGCCAAGATATAGAGGTAACAAAATTTTACATAGTGATGACCAACAAAATAAAAAGTTTGCAATCCGTATGCGCTCACATGCTTCATAAAGAAAAAAAAATTATCCACATTGATAACCGATTTATCAGAGATTAAAATTTGGTTACCTCCATATCTTGGGCAATTTTCAAGATTTTCAAAAAAAATTTATGGCGCATATGAGCGCCTTTGAAGATAAATAAATCCATGTTCGCAACTTTATATTGTACTTCACTTTTGAAGATTTAACTCCTGCGTTACACTCCCCCTCCCCCTAATAAAATTTTTATTGTTGATAACTCGGTTATCTATGTGGCGCAAATTTTGTTCATAAAAGCGGCTATGACAGCATCTGAAGATCTTCAAGGTCTTGTGATTTAAATTTAAATTTCTCAAATGGGAGGATAGAGTGACGCTACGCCCCCCTCCCACAAAGCCTGATATAACTTCTACAGTTTTGTGGCGAAAAATGTTGTATCGGTGGCGCATTTGGGTCGCAATTCAATGTTCTATAGAAAACCCGAAAATTAAGAGTGAGGGGGGGGGGGAGCTGGTGTAACTGACCTTAAGATTTTAAGGGATTTCGGTAAATCTTAAAGAATTTTTATGGGATTTCGAAGATTTCAAGCTATTGCCAGGATAAGCACAGTTTTCAAAGATGATTTAAGAAACTTGCAGGGCGCCGAAAAATTATTACAATTTATAATATTTTAGTTAATTAGGTAAATTAATTTTCTAATTAATAAGTAATCATATTCTTCTCAGTGCCAAGTTATCTTCCTGATGGTGGTGATGTGTTTCGTCAACCAAAAGGACGTATTGGATTCCTCTTTGATAAAAGGATCCATGGACCTGATGACCACGGTAATTTCATAAATGATGACAGTCCAAAACAAATATTAGAGACTTTTCTTTGAACGCATAAGTTTTCCCTAATTATGCAGTTCTAAGTTGATGACCTTTTTGCGTTTAAATTTATTGATGAGTATATTTTCTCCATTATTAGGTATCATAGGGGTGCTTGCTCCAAAAGATGGTGATTTAGTTATAAACAAGGGACTAGCTGTTGCAATATATAGACAAGGATGGAAAGAGTTTAAACTTCACTAGGAGGCAAATGAATTTATTCGTACAGCGGCACTTTCAAATATATAATTGAATGAAAAATAGAGGAAAGAGTCGAAAGAAATATTACTAAAATTTTTGATTGAAGATGTCTACATTTATCTTAATTAAGGAGTATTTTGATGTTCTATAATTAAGTGCTTTGAGGCCACGTTTTATTTGATCTTTTATAACCTATTAAGATATAAATGTTACAGTATGATAAATACAGATTTTCACATCAAATTATTAATTTTTAACATTTCTCTAAATAATATTCATTCCTACAGAGCGCACCACTCAATGATAGCCCTGAATTTCCCCATATGTATGAATTTCAAACTTTCGTAATTAATTACAATCAAAGCGTCTTATAAAAAAACTATAAACACCTTGAAATTTATCTTTAAGATATCTAGGTGCACTTTTTCTAGCATTACTTTTTAAACAATTAAATTATTTTTCAAATTTCTGAACTTGTTATAAACAAATAGACTAATCTTTAACCAATTATGATTATTCAATCAAAATCATCATGGAAACACTTTTGAAATGCTTTTTCATTTTTCTAAAAACAAATATTTTTTAAAACAATAAAGTTTTATGAACATTTTTTTAAAACTGTACAGATATCTCCAAACTTATTTGAGCATACGTTGCTATATCAGAGTCCATAGCATGAAAACTTTCTTCTTCAAACTTACAAAAGTACAAACAAATATTTGTAACTATTTTTAAACATCATTTCACATTTCATTTTTTGTCACCAGTTCCCCTAATTTGTATTTTTTTTTGGTTTTCAAATTCGCTAGAAAGAAAATGTTTCCCGGGATTTTAAAAATAACATGGCGTTTGAGTTTGGCAAAGCTGGATTTTTGAACAAACAGGAAAAAAGAAGTGCTTGTGATTAACTATTCGTAAATATAAGTTTAGATACTTCCTCAAGAATGCTCCAGGAATAATTTTCAACCAATAACTTTCAATTTTGATCCCCCTGTTTTATAGTGCCCAAAAAATGCCCCAAAAATGCAAAATATAAGTTTCATTTTAAATTCAAACTAAGAGCGGTATTTTTTCAATGTTAATTATTTTCATTTGATAAGTGACAAGTTTACACGTATTTTTGAATTGATTTTGAATTTTTTAAATAATTATTATTTGTTTGAATTATTTTTTTCCCATTAAATCGTGAAAAGATACTGTTTTTCGGAATGAATGATATACTTGATGAATGTTAAAAAAATTCGTTAATCAAAATATTTTGCAATTTCTAAAAATATTTTCTGTTTGGATAATTTCTTGCCCATTAGCATTTTTTAGAATTAATAACCCAAATGCAGAATGCTACAAGCATAAGTTCTTGAAGGACATTTAATCAAGTATCAAATATTTGATCAAGTATCGCTTGCACTTTGTCATTTATTAATCAGTATTCACTTTTTGCAATGAAATAATTAAAAAAATTAACCAAACTGAAAAATTGAAAAAAAAAATTATTGTTACAAAAATTAGAGCATACATTTTCAAGATATGAAAATACTTTAAGATGACTGTTGAGACTTTCATTTTCTTATGCCAGTAGAAAAACTATAAGTGTGTCTACTAGAGTCCAATCTTGTATTTTCGCGTCCTAGACTTTAACACCCATAAACACGTTTTTTCAATAAAAATAACACAATCGGAATTTGTAAATATAAGTAAAGATTTTTTTTAAAAAATCTGCATCTCTCACAATAAAGTTATTTAATTTTAGATTTAAATGTCAAAATATTTAAGTAAAAATAATAAAAACAATAAATTGTCATGGTAGAGTGTGAATCTTCAATATTCAGATGATTTGCGATACAAATGCATGCAAAAAAACGTGTCCAGGCAGACGGTAATAAGGTATTTTTTCGTTAGGACTTGATTAGCTCCAGAAAAATTTGCCGTATTTAAATTTTTTAGTCCAGGAAATTTTTTTGTCATTAAGGAACCTTCTGTCCCGATAATTTTTTTTGCTAATTTAGAAAAATAGTACAATATTTTACTATTTTAACATAAAATAAGGAATATTAATTTATAAATAAACACAAAGTGTCATACAATCAAGAATATTACACTCTAAAAGCACATTGAAGAGTTGCTCATCACTTGGTTATTCCTATAATAATACACTTTATATCACCAATTTGCGAATCGTCTATCATATGTTACCAATCACTCTTCTGTGGCCAGATACTAACAAGTATTTTTTTAATTACGATATTTTATAACCAATAAAGTTTTTAATATCTTTTGAAGCAATCCTTACAGTCCAACAAATTCCAGAACACAAAATTAAGGATGTACACTACGAACAATCAATCTCAAAGTTGCCTATCTTTAAAATGATTTATAAAATCAACAAAATAAGATCTGTTATTAATTTCTATAAATATTGATGGAGGCTTCTAAGCACAATTTAGAAGAAAATAATTCAGGTTAAAATTTTTTATTTAAAAATAGTTATTTAAAGGTATAGTTTTTCCATTCTCGTTAGGGAAAAGTTACAATTTTTATTTAATAATTTTTTTTATTTAATAATAAAATTTAATAGCATACAGTTACTATTGTTATAAACAATTATAGTTTAAATTTTAATTAACTCCACTCAAATAGAATTGTAGAGAATCCTACAAAGAATAAAATGATGCCTTGATCATTACGATTAAATAAAAATGGTAACTTTTCCCTGAATAGCGAGGAAAAACTAGATCTTTAAATAAATACTGTTAAATAAACAATTTTAACCTGCATTATTTCTTTCTCAAGTGTGCTGAGCAGCCGCTATCAAGATTTAAAGAAATTAATAATAGATCATTTTTTGTCCATTTTATAAATCATTGTAAAAATAGGCCACTTTTGAGATTGATTATACGTAGTGTATATCCTTAAAATATGGAAAAAATGCCACGATGTATTTACCGCTAACGTGAAATGCTTGTTGTTAAAAAATTATTTTCTTATAAATTATTCGTCATCATTTTTTATAATTTCAATTCCAATCCGGACTTCTTTTTTTTTTAAAGAAATGCTTCTTCTTCAGACTTGTTTCTTTTTGTTTGAAAAAAATATCTTACTAATTGTTGTGAAATCATTCGTGATAAGCTATTTGTCTTAATTTCCTATAATATTAACTAAAATGCAAACTTGATAATAATTGAAATATGCCTTAACGCAAGTGTTTGTTGATTAAAGAACTTTGGGCAATGAATAATGAATCGAATTAGGCAATAAACCTCCGGCGGGATTTCGGAATGGTAATGTGTTATATGAGAATGGACATATGGTTGGAGAAGTAATGCACGACCGCTTAGTGAGAATTGGTAAACAGACTGGTCATAAGACTCGAGAGGAACGGCTGGAACCGCAAGGTAGAGTGGGGTACATGGAATATTTAAATTTTAGGACTTGCTAATTGCTTTTTTATGATAAAACAATGTAGACTAATTACAATTTTTTATTTATTTATTTTTATTTTTTTTTACCAATCCGATTTAAATCTAGACTTTTTTTTAAAGAAAAGCTTCTTGTTCAGACTTGTTCTTTTTCTTTAAAAAATGTCTTGCGAATTGTTGTAAAATCATTCTTAATACATTATTTGTCTTGATTTCGTATCAAATCAATCAGACGTGTTGATAATTACAACACTTCTTCAGATAAATGTTTGCTGATTAAAGAAATTCGGGCAAGCAACGATGAAGCGAATCAGGCAGTGAACCTTACGGAACACCAAATGCCCCTGCCAGTGCCAAATAGATTTGCGGAATATCGAAATGGTGATGTGTTATATTAGAATGGACATATGGTTGGGGCAGTTATGCACGGACGCTTTGTGACAATTGATAAACTGATTGGTGACAGGGCTCAAGCGTAACGGCTCGAACCGCAAGGTAAAGTAGGGCACATTAAATATATGAATTTCGCAACTTTCCATTGCTTACTTTAAATAAAAAACCCCCATTTTCCTCAATAAAGGTCTCGATTCGTATGATAATTCTAAGTTTTGCAAGTGGAGGGGAAGTGTAAATGTCAAATTATCTCCCCCTTGTAAGCTCTTACCTGAATCAGACCTGGGTTTTGTTAAAATAGAGTTTACTCGAAGTAAAGTCCCAGAAACTCATGTTAACATATCCGAGAAGTCTTGGTCATTGTTGGTCATATTTGAAAATTAACTTTTGTCATTTTAAAAACAAAATCTAAAAAAGAATATTGTGTGTTTTAAGTTGGAGTGCCAGCTTTTAGCTCACACAACAAAGTTAAGTTTTTTTCCAAAATTCTTTTACCAATTGTTTGGCAATCATTTGTTCACGTTTCGAAAAAGTGTCTTAGTATTTGTTATAAAATCATTTGACTTGTTCTTTTTCTGTGAAAAGAAAAACTTCTTTAGCAGACTTCTTGCTTTTCCTTGAAAAAATATTTTTATTTTAATCAGTTAAAACATATGATATGATAATCCCACCAGCATTTCTTCTAGCTTGGTCATTGTCTACTAACCGAAAAATTTATACTAATTTTTCCATGAAAAGGACAATTTTCTTTTATACTTCTTTTGGTTCAAAAGAAACAATTTTTATTGAAACTAGTTCAAACGTACGCTATTTAGTCCAAGAATCTGGTAGTTTTGTTCCTGAGAAAATTCTAATTCCAATGTTTTTAATGAGAAAGTTTCGTTAAGGGGTCCTTTTTGACATATCAAAAATGCTAAAACAGAACAATTGCCAAACCGATTTTTTTTTTTAAAGAGTTCCAAAAGTTATTTTTACTATTATTGTTTCCGAGTTATGATATATTGAAAAATCCCCATTTTTTTATTTTTAGCGAAAAGTCACAAAGTTTCAAAAAACACTGTGTATCTTTGCAAATAATTACTGCACGAAAAAGTGTTGTGCAGGTGAGTAAAACTAGACTCAATTTTCTGTAATTACAAAAAAAGGACAATATCCTACCTATGATAGGTCATGAGCTATGACCCCTCAAATTTGGCTTTTTTAGCCTGCTTTTACGGGAAAAAAGTGGACTTTAGTATTTTCCAAATAAAATCTGTCACGTTCAGTTTACGTTGGTTGTATGAGATGGTGAAATAGAGTCTACAAAAATCTGCGTATATCTATAAAAAAGTCTTTCAGATCTATTATTTTGGGAATTGTAAGGTTTCAAATATTTCATTTTTTTTTTGCATTTTGACTAAAATCGAGGATTTTGTGTTTTTAGAAAATACCTCATTTCCTGTGGATCCCACCACAAAGTTCCTACAGAATACATGAAAATGGAGCCAATTTGGCGTAAGTTAAAAAAGAGAAAGTGTACTAGCCCAAATAGGTCACGAGATATGATCTTGGAAAGTGCACTCTTCATGCATAGAGGCACCTGAGCGTACCGTAAAGTAGAACTACGGTCATATTTCGAATTTTTGGTCACAAATTTTTTCTGCATTCAATGTTATACTTACCTCCAAGACATTTGTAATTCTCAGTGTTTTTCGTAAATTGTACATAATATGCTGTGACCATTTTTTCGTATTAAGAATAAGTAACTAATTGATTAGTTGAAAGTAATTACATATCAAACGTAATTCAATATTAAGAAACCGACCTCTTGGGTGGTGTGGAAATGAGTGTTTATTTTCATACAAAGTAATACATTCAACAATTTATTTGAAATTTTTTATACTCTTCAATTACATTTCATATGTCATTACTTTCAAGTAATTAATTACTTCATTATTTTCAATGCCAAAAAATGGTCACAGCAAATTATGTACAATTTACAGAAATCACTGCGAATCATAAGCACCTTGGAGCTAAGTACGAAATATAATGCAAAAAAAGTATTCATGAGCAGGTATTGGTACAAACAATTACAAAAAACTATTTGTTTATTGATAAAAAATATATATCACATTTTTAATTTCTTATAAGGCTTTCGTGCTATAAAAGTATTCAGAAGTGATTATGACAAGATTTAATAATAAATAATTATCAAAAAAGTATTTGTTTATTATTAAAAAATTATTTATTTGTCAATAAAAAATATATATCACATTTTCAATTAATGATAAGTACTTTTTTGCACAAAAATAGTCAAAAAGTACTCAAAAGTGGATCTAGCAATATTTTGTTATAAACAATTAATAATAAAAATATTTTCTTATAAATAAAAAACATATTACACATTTTAAATCAATTACGATTACTTTTTTGCCACAAAAATTC
Organism: Belonocnema kinseyi; assembly: GCF_010883055.1. Lineage (NCBI taxonomy): Eukaryota > Metazoa > Arthropoda > Insecta > Hymenoptera > Cynipidae > Belonocnema > Belonocnema kinseyi. Next base: position 40,579,928 of record NC_046664.1, on the reverse strand, counting down.
TAAAAAATAGCCAAAAAGCAAACGTAAGTAGTGATAGAAAGCTTTTGTTATAAACAATTATTTATTTATTAATGTCAAAAGATATATTATACATGATAAATGAATCATACACACTTATTTTTGACAAAAATTTCGAAATACGACCGTAATTCTACTTTACGATACGCTCAGGTGCCTCTATGCATGAAGAATGCACTTTTCAATGTCATATCTCGTGACCTACTTGGGCCAGGACACTTTTTTTTATCTTACGCCAAATTGGCTCCACTTTCATTTATTCTCCAGAAACTTTTTGGTGGGATCCATAGGAAATGTGGTATTTTGCAAAAACACAACTTCTTCGATTTTAGTCAAAAATGAAAATAAAAATCAAATTTTTGAAACCTTACAATTCCCAAAATAATAGATCTAAAAGACTTTTTTTATGTATACAGATTTTTGTAGACTCTATTTCATTTTCTGGCACAACCAACGTAAACTGAACTTGACAGGATTTATTTGGAGAAAACTAAAGTCTACTTTTTTGCCCGTAAAAACAGGTCAAAATGACGAACTTTGAGGGTCATAACTCATGATCTCTCATAGATAGGATATTGTTCTTTTATTATAATTACAGAAAATTGAGTCTAGTTGCACTCACCTGTGGAACACTTCTCCGTGCAGTAATTATTTGCAAAGATACACAGTGTTTTTTTAACTTAGTGATTCTTCGCTGAAAATCCAAAAAATGGAGATTTTTCAATATATCATAACTCGAAACCAATATAAGTAAGCGGTTTATTTTTTTTTACGAAATTTGTTTAGAATTTTGTTTTCTTTCTTTTTTTCTGTTGGACGTTCAGCTCTAAAATGTAATGGGATTTATCCGTGCACGCAAATGTAACTTTTGGAACTGTTAAAAAAACCCGGTATGGCAATTGATGTGTTCTAACAGTTTTGATACGAGGGTAGTTCAATAAGTCCTTAGAATGAAGTATAAAAACAATTTTTTTTGGGTAAATTTTTTTTATTTTTCAACATAATCTCCTTGGAGCTCTAT
>NC_046664.1:40572642-40578789 GCF_010883055.1 Belonocnema kinseyi | reverse complement strand
ATATATCTAGTCGGGAGTGGTGCTGACTGAAAACAGATGATTTGGAGCGATTCGCGCGCCATTTGTTGGTCATTCTAAGGACTTATTGAACTACCCTCGCATGTCAAAAAGGACCCCTTAACGAAACTTTCTCATTAAAAACATTGAAAGTAGGATTTTTATGGAAGTTCACACTTTTTTCGACGTAATGCCTGGACTAATTACAATTCCACTTGTATTGAATCTAGCTGTGTAATTATATATTTACCGAAAAAGTGTCTTAAGAATAGTAACAAAATCATTTGTAATAAATTATTCGTTATAATTTTTGATGATATCGATTCAAATCTAGACTTGTTAACAATAAAAATATGCCTTTACACGAATGTTTTCCGATTTAAGAACTTAGCGAAATTAATGACCCGCACCAACAACTGCCTCCGTCATGGCCAAATCGATTTGCGGGATATCGAAATGGTCACAAGTTTTTTAAGAATGGATTTATGACTGGATAAATGGATCACTGAAACTTGATAATATTAGGTTATTTTTCAGCGGAACCACTGATGAAACCGAAAGGTTACTTAAGGTACATGAAATATTTTATTTTTCAGGAATTGCTATTTCTTTCTTTGAACGAAAGGACCCCCACCCTAATATGAAAATAGGATTTTAGGGGATTTGGAGGTTTTTTAATGCCAGTGAAATCATTTGAAAATTTGGTAAGACTCATTAAAATCTTCTAGAAGCCATTAAAATTACTCGAATTCCTTTGAAATTCTTTATGATATTCAAAAATCATTTGTAATTGTGTTAAATCTTTTGAAATCTTTTTAAATTCTTTGAAATCTTACGAAATCATCAAAACCCATTAAAACTTTTGAATTTCCTTTATGATTCCTCAAAACATTTTGAAATCCTGTGAAATCTTCTGCGATTCCTTCATAATCCCTTCAAATTTATAAACTCCCCTCGAAATATCCTGCAATCTTTCCAAATTCATCAAAAAGCTTTAGTATCTCTTGAATTCACTGCAAATCCCGTCCTTCGTTTTAATATTTTAAACTCTTCTAAAATGTTAGGATTAGAACGGAACTAAATTGAAGAATTTGGAATTTGTTAAAATATTTTGAAATCTCGTCTAAATTGAATATAATTGTTTTATTTTTTATACATGGAGCACAAAATTTCGAATCTCACGTAAGAAAGGCGTATCACAAAAACAGTATTATTCCTTAAAATTAGGAGGTTTAAAAAAACTTTCCAAAAATTTGGAACTATTAACGGAATTTCAAGGACTTGAATTGATTTTTAGAGATTTTAAGGATCTAATTCGTTTTTTGGGGAATTCAAGATTTTCAGTACGATATCCATGCAATTTAAAGGATTAAAAAAATTTTTCACTCTATTTAAAAAACCGTAATTGATTGCAAAAAGCTCAAGGGATATCTCGATTCAATATTTATTGGAAGTATTTTATATGAAATATTACATACAAAACAGCTATGCCAAGATAACAGCCAGTATATATACGAGTGACGCGTATGCTAGATCTTTTATGTTACAGCGCCGTAGATTCATTAAAGCCAGTTATTTGTTTCTAGAGAAATGAGGAATATTATTTTTACTCAGCTCTTTACTTTTGTCATATTTCTTAAATATGATGGTAAGTAGATTATAATGTCATTCTGAATCATTATTATTATAAAATTCTCAATTCAAGATATTGACTGCATTCAAACATTGTTATTTTCGTAAAACATACACTTTCAATCATTTGAAACATAGGTTATTATAATGTAACGTATTCTCCATCTTGCTGCGTAATTATATATTTCCAGGAAACATGTTTTACTAATTGTTATAAAATCATTTGTTCTAAAATATTCGTCATCATTTTTCATTCAAAATATTTAAATTTAAACTTTTTCTTTGAAAAGATAAACTTTTACAGCAGACTTCTTCTTTTTCTTTGAATCACTTGAAATATATGTTATAATAATGCCACGTGTATTTTATTTTTCTGCGCAGTTATGTATTTCTAGGAAATGTGAATTACTAATTGTTACAAAACTATTTGTTATGAATAATTCGTCATCATTCTTTATTAAACCAATTAAAATCCAGACTTCATCCTTTTCTTTAAAAAAAAAAACTTTTACAGGAGACTCCTACTTTTTCCGTGAAAGACAAACATTTTCTTTGAATGATTTTAAACATATGTTATTGCAATGCCAGGCGTATTTCACTTTGCTGCGCAGTTAATGTTCCGTCTTAATTTTCAGCAAACTTTCCTTACTAATGGTTATGGAATCATTTCTTATAAATAAGTTGTCATTATTTTTTATAAAAACTATTGAAATCAACACTTCTTTTCTTGGATAGCACAATATTTTTTGCAGACTTCTTTTTCTTCGAAAGAAAAAACTTTTTATTGAATCAGTTGAAACATATGTTACTATAATTCCACGTTTATTTTTTATTGTGTAGCGTAATCATGTATTAAAAAAAGTGCCTTACTAGTTTTTATAAATTCATTTGTTATAAATTATGGGTCATCATTTTGTAGAAAAAATATATAAATGCAGACTTAATACTTTTCTTTAAAAAAAGGTACTTTTACTGTAGACTTCTTCTTTTGCTTTGAAAGACAAATCTTTTCTATCAATCATATAAAACATATATTATTATAATGCCACGTGTATTTCACCTTGCTGCGTGATTATGAATTTACAAAAAAGTGTCTGATTTTTATTATATTTTTTTGTCATACATTATTCAAAATTTTGTATAAAATGAATTAAAGGAAAGACTTCTTTTTCCTTGAAAGGGAAAGCTTTTTCTTTAGACTTTTATCTTTTTTTATGAAAAGAGAGACATTTTCTTTCAATCAGTTTAAACATATGTTTTTGAATTCCACGTTTGTTTTATCTTTTTCTTACAGAAAACGTGCCTTACTAATTGTAATGAAATTATTTGTTATAAATTATTCGCCATCATTTTTTATCCAAAATATTTAAATCGGAACGTCAGCGTTTTCTTTGAAAAGAAAAACTTTTACTGTAGTTATCTTCTTTACTCGAGAAAGACGAACCTTTTCTTCGAATAAATAAAAACATACTATATGTTGTTATAATGTCACGTGTATTTCATCTTGTTGAGCCATCACGTATTTCCAGAAAATAGGCTCCACAAATTATTATAAAAGCATTTATTCTGAATTATTCTTCATCATTTTTCATCAGAAATATTTTAATTCAGACTTCTTCTTTGAAAAGATAAACTTTTACTGCAGACTTCTTCTGTTTCTTTGAATCATTTGAAACATATGTTATTATAATGCAGTGTATATTTCACCATGCTGCGTAGCTATGTGTTTCCAGAAAAAGTCTCTTACTAATTGTTAGAAAACCATTTGTTATAAATTATTCGTCCTCAATTTTTATTGGATCGATTTAAATCCAGACCTCATCTTTTTCATTGAATATGAAAACTTTTAGTGGAGACTTCTACTTCTTCTTTTAAAGACAAACCTTTTCTTTGAATCATTTGGGACACATGTTATTAAAATAATAGTGAATTTAATCTTGCTGTGCAGTTATGTTTTTCCAGAATAAATATCCTACTTATGGCTATAAAATCATTTTTTATAAATTAATTTTCATTATTTTTTATAACAAATATTTAAAATGAGATTTTATCTTTCTCTTCAAAAAGAAAAACTTTTACTGTGCTTTCTCCTTTTTCTTTGAACACTTTGACAAATATATTAGTATAATATCACGTATATTTTATCTTGCTGCGCCTTTAGATATTTTCAGCTAACATGTCTTTCTAAGAGTTATAAGTTCATTTTGTGTGAATGATTCGTCATAATTTGTTATAAAAACTTTTTGAAACCACACTACTTTTTTTCTTGAAAAAGAAAACTTTTTTCTGCAGGCTTCATTTTCTCTTAGAGAAAATGAATTTTAATTAGTTGAAACATATGTTATTATAACGCCACGTAAATTTCATCTTGCTGCGTTATAATGTATTTCCATGAAACGAGTCTTACTCATTGTTATAAAATAATGTAATATGATTTATTTGTCATAGTTCTATTTAGCTATTTAAATGCTGAAATCTTTTTTTTTTCTTGAAAGAAAGGCATTTTATCAGTTTAAAAATATGTATTTTGTAATTCCACGTGCATTTCATTTTGTTGTATAATTACGTATTTACGGAAAAAATATAATACCGACTGACAGAAAATCATGCGTGATAAGTTATTTTTCATATTATTTTCTATGAAATCAATTTAAATACAGACTTCTTCTTTTTCTCTGGAAAACAACTTCTTTAAACTTTTTTTAAAAGTTAAACTTTTTTAAATTTACTAAATCATGTGTAACTATAATTACACGCGCATTTTAACCTGCTGCGTAATTATGTGTTTGCCAAAAAATAGCCTCACTAATTGTTATAAAATGATTTATTTTTAATTACACAGCCACACAACAAAAGAAGTCTGGTACTTTTTACAAGACACATGTATTCCTATGTATTTTGATCCGCTGAATCCCAATATGAGGTCAAAATAGCACCTTTCACGATTGGTTTTCGACATAGCCTCAAAAAACTTATTTTTGAGTATATGATGATTAAACATGGGTTTATTATAGATTTCAAGCTGCTGCATTCATATACAGTATCAGTTCAGTTTATAACTAGAAAATCTGGAACATAATCTTAAAAAAATATTGTCTGAGCAGTGCTTTACAGGACAAAATTATATTTGTGTACTTCCAGGCATCGAATTCGATACGTGAGTCAGGTTAGCGTTTTTTTTGCATGAATGTACTTCTTAAATCAAAATTAGGGGATCTTATTATATTGATCTTATTATAATGCATGCTTTTGGATCGAACATTCTTGAGATCTGGTTTTTCCATTCTAAGCTTTTAACATTTCCGAGAAATTGTTCAACGACGTTTTTGTAATCAAGCCATGCTTTTTTCAGTCAAAGAAATTTTAAAAACAAAAACGTCGTATTTCAAGAGTTTTCAAATTGGAGGTCCATCAAACATTCCTTCTTTTAACTTAGCATCGGATAGTTGGGGAAACTCTAGTTCGAAGATTTATGATTGAATCAAAACACAAGAGGCTCAGATCTCATCGTTCAGAAGAAATGCAGTAAGATCACTTACGATAAATATTATGACAAAGACTTCTCTAAGAGCACATTATTGTTATAAAGTACGTTCTTGGAATAATGTAGCAGATTTGTTCGTTACAATGCAGATTTGGCTTAAAAATTCGGTTCTGCAGCTCAAAATCCATAAAAATGCAATGCTGGATTACAAGTTGCTGCTGAAAGAATTTTTGTGAGGTTATGTCATAGCAAGTCATCTGACACTGTCATACGTCAGAAATATAATTAATCTAGCTCTTCTTTTGGAATCAGCAGCTTGAATATCGTGAAAAAACATGCTTTGTCATCATATACTCCAAAATACGGCCTTTGAATGAAAGAATTCCTGCAAGTCATCATATATAACTAAACTATATGGATTTATGGTTGAAATATAGGGAAAGCATTGTTAAAGTATATCTGAGAAGTAATAAAGTATAAAGAAATATAGCAGTATAACTAAGTAAAGTATAAGCTATACAGTAGACAAATCTTTAGTTATATATTTAATTAGATTGTAATTTCACTTGCAGTCTATTTTAATATTACAATGTATAATTGGAAAATTTACCAATGCCCCGAAGAAATTCAAGATCTAATGTTGAGTGAAGTCGTAGTGTCAAGCGTAATTTCACAGGCGCTTAGAATTTTGGTACATTTTGATATCTTGGGAAATTACGAGTTGGAAGTAAATCGAAAAACTGACAGAAGCAGACGACATCTTGTACTTCACAATAAAATTTCGTCCTAAGACCCTTCAACCTTGATCTAATAGCGATAGGTTCCATATAGATAGAAAATATGTCTCTTTCATTCAGAACGATGTCTTAGAAGAATAATCTGCGCTTTATTTAACCTGATAGAGTGCTTAGAAATTTCGAACCTTTTAAGTGTATTCCTAAAATTGAAATTTACTTCTTTCAATTTACGAACTACATTTTTTGTTCTGCAGTATGTAAGTTTAAATTGTCGTACGCATGTCTCAAATATAGTAA
>NC_046664.1:40569444-40572542 GCF_010883055.1 Belonocnema kinseyi | reverse complement strand
GCGCAGAGCTTTTCCATATGCAAATGTTGGTGCAAAATATTGTGCACACGTTCATATGACATCTTACAGGTCTCAGCTATCTCAGGCACTTTTAATCTGCGGACGGGACGAGGACTGGAGAGTACGGCGGGTGCGATAATATTTCCCAATGTATTTGGGCCCATTCCGGCCGTTTTTCAATCAACGCATGATTCAAATTGATAATTTGTTGTCGGTAGCGATCCATATTCACCGTCTCACCAGGTTTTAATAAATCAAAGTACACCACACCACACTGGTCCCACCAAACACAGAGCATTGTCTTACGGCCAAAGCGATTTGGCCTTGGATTCGATGGACGGACCTCACCAGGTGAAAGCCATGATTTTTCCCGCTTCGGGTTCTCAAAATAAATCCATTTTTCGTCCCCTGTGACAATTCGATGCAGAAAATATTTCCTTTCGAACCGTTCAAGCAGCATTTCACAAATGGTTTTTCGATTTTCCATTTGTCTATCGTTCGGTTGGCGTGGTAACCATTTTTCACACTTTTGGATTTTTCCCATGGCTTCTAAGCGTTGGCAAATTGCTCCTCGGGTCACATTTAGTGTTTGTGCCAATTGTTGTGGCGATTGGGTTGGGTCTTCATCCAATAATGCCTGCAATTTCTCGTCTTTGAACTTTTTCGCTGCACCAGAATGTTCATTGTCTGTTAAATCGAAATCTCCACTTTTAAATTGACGAAACCATGTCTTACATGTTCTAATCACTGGAGCATGTTCACCATAATTTTCTACCAGAAATCAATGAGCTTCAACTGCTTTTTTCTTTTAATGAAATAAGAAAGCAACGAATGCCGCAAATGCGATTTACTGGGAACGAAACTCGACATATTCACTGAGGTCAAAAACTATGATGTTATTATTTTGGCAGAATGAAATTGTGTATTTTTGAAGGTTATTGTCCATAGAAAAATATGACATAGATGCCAAACCATAGAAATGTATACATATCTCTAGCGACATCAGCTTCTGTAATGTTTTGGTCAGTGAATAGTCGTAACTGGCAGTGTTTTAAACTATTGATCATTTGTAATAATATTCTCTTTAAATAATCTTAGAAAGATGCAGTTTTTGTTCAATTTAATACCTTTTTTAAATCTTCAATTACAGTGAGGTAATAATTAATTTAGATTATAAAATATAATTGCTTAACAAATTTATTTTTTATTTTTAATGATATTTTCTTTGTATCATGCTCGAAATTAGCATTTTTCTCTGATACATTCAACTTTTTGCCAATCTTTTACTCATAGTAAGGTGAAAATGATCAAAATTCAACAAAAATAATTGTTTAAACAAATTATGCGTATTTATAAATATCTTTTCCTATAATAATGCTAGATATTTTCGGGTTATTCTGAAATTTGTAACTTGTTGTCAATTTATCACCCAGTGAGGTAATACTAAATGCTCGAAAAAATTCACTTAGATAATTACTAAAAAGTTGAGGTTGTTTCGGGCATTTTTAACTTTGGTAAGGATTTTGAGTTACATACAAAAATTAAATAAAGAATAAAGAGTAATTTTGCAAAAAATCTTACTTTTTGTGAACATATTTCTCTGGAATAAAACAAATATTATCAATATTATTTAAATTTTCTATATGGATCATATCATATGTGTAAATTTTCCTTAAAGTAGTTATCTACAACTAAAAAGTAAATGAAAAGCTGAAATTTGAAAAAAAAAACCGTAGACGCTTTCTCGCATTTATATAGGACAAGATAGTTAAAACCAATAATAGTAAATTTAATTAATCAGCATGACAATTAACAAACCAAAATTTTCGACCACCTTTGTCCATCTGGAGTTTGAATTGACCCCCTGGTCTACTAGTAGACAATAGTGGACTTGTTCCATACCGCTCACCCTCCTAAATTCTCACTGTGATATATGAATACCCCCTTTTCATATCAACAAAATTGTAATCGTAATTGTAATTGTAATTGTAACCTCAATTATCTTACTTCACCTAATAATAATTCAGGATGAAATATTTCGCCTAAATATTAATTTTATTACAATTTTGTAAGTTTTTTGACAATAATATTACTATATATTTTCTAATGATTTCCCATAAATCGGAAAATAGATATGGTTATATTTAATTCGATCCGAAGTCTATTTCGTGAGGAAAAGTTGTACGAATTTGTATAGCTCTTTCAAATTTTATTATTGTCCTTTTGCGTTGCAATTTCGCCAACAATCTCCAATACACATTTTTCTCACGAAATCTCAACAATTGCAAACTTGTTCTATTATCAGACCAGCTGCTATTCATCATCATCATGATGCATTACTTTTATTCTGTTGCTATGAAATGTTGAAAAACAAATTAATGTCATTCTATATTTTATACTTGAACCATACAAAATTCTAGATCAGTTTATCCTTTATCTGTACTTCAGCTCCACTATATATAATTAAAAATTTGTCATAAGGACAACCGCAGGATTTCGCCGGGAGCGGGTGCTAATCTGAAAAATTGCACCCGCTTCCAGCGAAATCGTGGTGAAATTTCAGCCACAGCCACGTCTCACAACCATAAGATAGGTGGTTACAGTCTGTAAAGGAATCAACACGACGATCCAGCAAAAGCCTCGTGCACCCTAAGAACACGGAGTGACCCAAGGACAACCGCCTTCTGCATTTTTCCCGCAAGTTTTCTGGCATATTGTTGACACGCAGGGATGCTTTTTAGGCTATTAGCAAGTGAAAGCTTGGCACCTCTAAGAGCGCCGATGATAAGGACGATCAGTTTAACAGAATATTCCGGGTACAATCGTTACAACTCCCTTATAAGGTCTCGATACATCTCTTTCTTTTCATTCTCCTTGGCTATGATGTTTTTGTCAGCTGGTGCCGAAAATTCGATAACGAACATGGTTCGCTTCTCGAAGTCAAGAAGAACCATGTCAGGCTTCGAGTGAGCAACAGAAATAATTGTCGAGAATATAAAGTTCCAGTATATGCGGCACTTCCCATTCTCGAAAATTGACTCAATTTCCCTAGGAGCATTTAGAGGAGCGATATTAAAGTGAATGCCGTAGGAGTGACA
>NC_046664.1:40568333-40569344 GCF_010883055.1 Belonocnema kinseyi | reverse complement strand
TGAAACCCTCTGTACCAGACTTCAATCCGGGCGATTTAAGGAAAGCAAACGTTAGCTCACAAGACATTGACTGATCCTTCACATTTTTGTGGAAGATACCGTACATCCTCTTATCGAGGAGCTGTTCACGAAAGTTTTTCTCTTTTGCTTTCTTAGTCCGGGCTGTCAGGAGTGAGTACTCGAGATAGATTAGATTTGATGCATTTTGCTCACCCCTAATACTGAAGTCAAGTCCGAGTGTTTCAGCAGCCTCCTCCGCTGCTTTGTACAGAAATGCTCCTTTGCCCACTTCTTCGTGATTCCTGACCATTTTAAGAAGATTGTCTCTTCCATTTGCAACTCTATGTGCTGTACCCAGAATAATCCTGTTGTGAAGACATTCAAGGCTGAATATTCCGCGACCCCCTTGACGGCGTGAGATGTACAGTCGCGGAACGGAAGACTTAAGATGCATGCTTTTGTTCTTGTGCATAACCTCTCTTGTCCCGATATCAAGAGATCTGAACTCGTTCTTCGTCCATGGAACTACTCCAAATGAATAGAGTTGTACCGGGACGGCAAACATGTTCGTTGCAGATACATTGTTCCTCGCCGACAGTTCGGAAGACCAAATCTGTCGGATGAGACGTTTGTATCTGCTTCGGAGAGTATCCTTTATAGATGTCACATCCTGAATGCGGTTCTGTGGCACGCCCATGTATGCATAAGTCTCTCCAGCGCAAAGGTGTCGTATGGTGCTTCTATCAACGAGCTCAGGATCTTCAGGGATGCCATTAAGTTTTCCTCGCTTCAAATAAACCTTAGCGCATTTGTCTAACCCAAATTCCATTCCAATTTCCTTAGTATCTCGTTCGACAATCCCCAGAGCTAGATGCAGTTGCTCTCTGCTTTTTTTTCATAGATCTTAAAATCGTCCATGTAAAATACATGAGTAACCTTGTACTTTCGATCTGCAGGTTTGCCGCACAAGTACCCGTCGGAATGGCGCAGTGCTAGAGATAGTGGCAATAA
>NC_046664.1:40555616-40568233 GCF_010883055.1 Belonocnema kinseyi | reverse complement strand
TTTATCAATAATTTATGTATAATACTTCATTATACTTATAAGTATAGGATTGTCTCATTTGCTTTAGATATTTTATACTTCGGTTGGTCAATAATTTATTACTCGCTGACTTACAATTTTTACGTAGACTTATGATTTTCTATAAACTTGAAATATTTATTATTCTAATTCAACGTATATTTCATTTTGCTGCGCAATTATGTATTTGCAGCAAACGTGCCTTGCAAATAGTCATTAAATAATTTGTGAATAATTATTCGTCGCCATTTTATATAAAATCAATTTAAATCCAGACTTTTTAATAATAAAAATATCTCTTCACACAAATGTTTGCTGATTAAGGAACTTTGGGCATCGGACAATGAGGCGAATAGGGGAACGAACCGCTCGGAACGCCGAGGGCCCCCACCAGAAGCAAGTCTATTTGCGGGACATGAGGATGCTCGTTTGATATATGCGAATGGACAGTATGTTGGTGCAGTTGTAGATGGACAGTACGTGAGCGGTGGTGCAGGCACAATAAGAGTTAATAGAGGCAGTGCCAGTACGCAAGAGAGTCGTCAAGAGGAACGGGTGGAACCAAAAGGTAAAGGAAAGAACATCAAATATTTGAATTTCAGGACTTACTTTACATTTTTTAGAATCAAAAGACAACCCTCCGCCAATAAAGGTCTATACCTAAGTGATTATTTTAAGTTTCGCGAGTGGAGGGATGAGTGGAGTGAAGGAAGGAGTTCATCTAAATCTACACTTGGTTTTATAAAACAGTGTTTACTCGTAATAAAGTACCTAGAAACACGTGTCAACCGACCTTCCTTAAGTTATTAGCGTATCTAACTTTTTTAAAATTCATAATATGTGGTGTACGCACGAATAAACCCTTTATTACCCTTTTGGTTCTACGTTTGGGGGAATATTGTCGGATAAATTTCCGGAATTTTAGGCTTTATAATCTATACATATATCGTTGAGATTTAGATAAAAAGACAATTCTTTAGTTCTTTGAAAATTACATATTAGGGTACGTCCATTAATTAGGTAAACATTATTTCTAAAAATACCTCCCCCCACACGCACACATAGGCATTCTCATATTTCAAAGGATTCCAAAGATTTCCAGTAATTGAATGCATTTCAACAGATTGCGATAAATTTGAGAGGATTTCAAGAGCTTGAAGAAAATACCCAGAAGAAAATACTGCGCTTTGTCTTAAATTTACTACAGATTATGTAATTGAAACGTGCTTTTGATGTACGAATTTTTAAAGTAGAAGCTTACATTATCCGAGAACATATTACTTTAAACCTCTTGTTAATTATCTCATTATTTGAGTTTTAACTAATTGATGAATGTCGCATTTCAGCCAGTGTACTCCATACCCTGAGGTATGGTGGTAATCATATATAGCCGTTTATTTAAGGTTGGGGGGGGGGGGGTAACGCCAATTCGTGCAAAAAGGCACAATTTTGCGAATTTTTGTTTACAAAAAAGTTTAAATTTATTAAAACCAATGGTAAATTAAAGTATAGCATTCGAAGAGTATTTTGTGAAATTTTCATGTAAAAATATTTAAAAATACGGCAATGGCAGAAATTATTCGGAAGCGTATCGGAAAAAGTAAAATTATGGTGCCCCTGATAACTCGGTGCTGCATCATCTTAATTAAAAAAAGTCAAATTTATTTCCTTAGATAATTGATTTCCCCAGTTAACGCTGGGAGGGTTTTTCAAAATTTCAATTTTTCACTTTTTGGGAACACTTTGAATTGAAAAACGCGTTTTTTGCGAAAAAATCGGGTAATTTGTTATTGCAAAAGAAAAAAATATGAATAATTTTGAAAAAAAACTTTCCAGCACTACCTTGAAAATTATGTAAAGAAACCGGGTTCCAAATTTCAAAAAGATCGGTGCAGTAGTCTTGAAGTTAGGAGTGGCACCGACTTTTTCAAAATTAGTCTTCTTACCCATATTTTAAAGCAGAAATTGCATCAAATAACTATTTTGCCAAACAGAGAAAGATAGTTTATGAAGAAAAACTAATATCAAAATAAAAAAAGAGACACGTTATTTGTAATTAATGCCGTGCCCTGCACGGGCACCATTCCCATCGTCCGTACTTAAAAAATTTTTAAAGAGATTTAAGGGGATTTGAAGGTACGTTTAGGCGACTAAACAGATTTCCGAGATTTAACAATATCTCGAAGGATGTTAAGTGCTGTCGAAGGATTTGGACAGATATTGGGGGATTTTAAGGAATTAGGGATGATTTGCTCGTATATTACACCAGTCATATTCCGAAAAATATTTTAAAATATTATAAGATCAAGTGAAATCTCTTTATAATTTGTTAAAATCAATCAAATTCGTAGGACTCTTTCAGAGTGATCTAAAATTCCTTAAATTATTGAACCATTCACTTAAATCTTTCAAAAGCCATTTAAATTGTATGAAATTCCTTAAAATACTTTTTGATATTTCAAAATCTTTTGAAATCTTTAAAAATCCGTTGAAATCCTGTGAAACCATAAACAATCCTCATAGTCCGCTAAAGTCCGTTAAAATTCTTCAGAAAAGAATACGCTGGGTTAAACTGACCCAAAACATATTTTTGTTGGCGAAATTGGTAAAAGAAATTTGAAAAGTGGGCGATCTCTTAGGATCTGGTAATATAGTTCGAGGTCTCAACTATAGTTTTTAATGCTTGCTATATTTTGCAGAGTGGTCAGTCGTCGTTGAGAAGCATTTGATCCGTGATTGAAAAATAGGTGTGTTCACGGAGGATTACCAGTTCTTTGAAATTTCTTCAAAATTCATATAAATTCTTTGGAATTGTAGGATTTTTTCCAATTCCCCATACGTCCATGAAAATATGTTCATGTTCTTTGAAATCATATAAAAGCTATTAAAATTTATCGATATAGGAACATTAAAATCCTCGAAAATATGAGTGAAATAACACAGACACACGAAAAAAAAGGTCTTGTCCACCAGATGAGAAAAACATTTCTCTACGTTTTTGGGGTCAATGAAACCGCATCTGGAGTTGATTTGACAAGTCAGGTCGCATGTCGTTCCTAACCTCAAAAAAATGATGTAAGTTGGAACATTTCATGGAAATACCCAGAAAGAAAAGCAGCTATATGTTTTCAGGGTCGCTGAGTCCAAATTTAAAGGTCATTTAACTCGGCGAGGTAGCGTTCCATTCATAACCTAAACAATATTAAAACAGTGAAAACTGTTCTGGACATAAATTGCTTGTATTCAGTTTTCAGTACAAAGAACTTGTTAGTCATTCTTTCAGCGTGGCTATCGGCCTGTAGCATAAAATTCTGCTGCCTTGACAGATACCGTCTTTTTTCGGTGTTTAAATTCATTTTTTAAGGTTATGAATGAAATGCGACCGCGCCGATTCAAATGAAATTCAAATTTGGTCTCAGCGACCCTGAAAACGTAAAACTGCTTTGCTTTCGGGGTGTTTCCATGAATTTTCAAGTTTTTATCATTTTTTGGGGGTTAGAAATGAAATGCGACATGATCGAGTCAAACCAACCCTGGATTCGAATTCAGTGGCCCCAAAAACGTATAGAAATGTTTATCTCGTCTGGCGGACAAGATATTTTTTTCGTGTGCCTGTGTAATCAATTCTAACTTTAATATATTGACACGTATCGTTTTAAAAATAATAATTACATTTTAATAATTATTTTACAATAATAAGCAATTTAATTTAAGCATTATCTACTGTAGGGTGGTCTGACCTATCGTGACATCTTTTGAATCTTATAAAATCCGTTAAAATGTCTTTATATCTTAAAACTAATATTTAAAAAATTCCTAAAATCCTTAAAAATTCGTTGAAATACTTTGGTATTTCTTGAAATCATTTGTAATCCTATGATTTCATTGAAAATATTTTAAAATCTCTTAAAATTATGGGATTGAAATGTGATAAAGATCAAGAATATGTAATGCTTTGAAATCTTTTGAAATCTCGTTTGCAGTGAAAAAAAATTGATATATTTTTGGTACATGCAGTAAAAATACAGTCTTGCGTAATAAATATGTGTCACAAAAATCTTAAGAATCCTCTCAAAAAGGAGTTTTGAAAGAACTTCGTGAGATTCCGAAATTATTCGTGGAGTTTCAGACATTAAATGATTTTCAGAGATTTCAAGGGATTTCCATTGATTTAAAAAAATGTATGCGATTTTTAAGATTCCAAGAGATTGCAAGGATTTGCGCAGTTTTAAAGGGGATTTGAAGAATTTAAAGGGAGCTCATTCGTATTAATTGGAATTACTTATTATACAATTTTATATAATAAAACGAAAAGAATAATAAAAAGTATAAGAATTAATCTTAAGTCATAAGAGATGTTCATTAGTATATTTTAAATAAAATAATTAGAGAAAAGAATTTTTACGTAAAAAATTATTTTTACTTCCCCCACCCCCAAACTAAAAAGCCTTGCGACATGAATGAATCCTTTCTTAGTATACTCGCAATTTAGTGAAATTAGGTAGTTTTAAGTTATGTAATTTTTCAATCTTTGAAATTTCAAGTAACCATATTCTTCTTAGTGTCAGATTTTCTTCCTGATGCTGCTGAGGTGTTTCGTCCTCCAAAAGGACGTATTGGATTCCTTTTTGATAAAAGGATTCATGGACCTGATGGAAAGGGTAAGTTCAAAAATAAATATAATCTAAAACAAATATTAGAGAATTCTGCTTTAAACTTATAATTTTTTCAGTTTATAAATGCCTAATTTATTGATTCTTTTACGTTTAAATTTATTGATAAGAAATTTTTCATTATCAGGTATTGTAGGAGTACGTGCTCCTCAAAATGGTGATATAATTATATCCAACGGAAAACCTGTTGCAAAATATAATGATGGATGGAAAGAGATTAAACTTCCCCAGTAGGCGAATGCATTTTCTTGTACAGCAGTACATTGAATCATTTTATTTAATTACTATTCTTATTATGTAAATGTACCTAGAGTGTTTAGTTTTTCCTTAATTAGGGGTATTTTCGAGTTTTATAATGATGTTATTTAAAGTTATGGGATTATATTGGGACTTAATAAACAATCAAGGCGTAACTGTTTTGCACAGTATACGTATGATATTTTTGGGATGCTGTGAAAAAAACATGAGTAGGTTTGAATTTTATCACTAATACAAACTATTTTATCAGAAGATATAAATTATATATATTTTTTAATAGTTAAAATAGTGAGCATGATATTTGTTCTATAAGTCAAAATAATGAAGATCGACCGCTTACTGAGAAACAAATTAAAACTAGTATAATAAATAAAGATTATCATCATGAAAATGAGTTATTTTTTTGAATCGCATTATTATCATTTTACATTTTCCTAAAGAGGATTCATTCGCACACAGCAAGCCTCAATAATGATGATCCTAAGATTTCTGAAAAACTTTCTTAATTAATTCTTATTATTATTCCTCGAAAAACAATCATATTAACCATTTTTTTATGTCAGTCGACTTTCAATTTTTAGTGATCACCGATCCCCAAATTCTAACATTATTAAAAGGTAGAAACATTAAAAATTGATGGTGCAAATTTGTGTCCACATGATCAAGACCACATGACGCAGCAGAGTTCTAAAAGAAAGAGAAGATCACATCAGGAGGTGGCCAACATCAATCAAGCGGCCGAAGAGCATAACTACCACCGAATTCTTGACATCGAGGTGGAAGGTCATGATAAGTTTATAACTTGACCTTTCAAATATTTCTAGATAGAGGTAGCGCAGTAATTCTGATAAGAACAAATTTTTTTATAGTTCCGGAATAAGTTCAGATTATAGATGATGGTGGGGATAATTATTTTGAAGTTAACAAGTGTATAGTAAAAAATTGGGATTATTGAGCAAGGTTATGTGCAAGAGAGTAACTCGGAGTACGCCTTTCCGATTGTCCTCACCCGAAAGAAGAATAAGGAAACTAGGATGAGTGTAGATTTTAGGACACTAAACGAATATGGACATTGTTAGAGATAATTATGCGTTCCTTATGTTCGAGGACCAAATTAATTTAATAAGTGACACAAAGTGTTTCAGTTTGCTGGATCTTAAAGATAGAGTTTACCACCTATAGAAATTGCAGAAGAGTATAAGCAGTACAAGGTACATGTACTCGTAAAAATTTTCACAAATTTAAAGAATTGACGAAATTTAGAATATTCAGAAAATGTACGGAATCCAGGGAATTCCAACTCATACATGTCATTCGTAACTCGGAAATTTATGAATACAGCTTTAAAAGAATTAATGAGACCAGAAGGTATTATTGTCTACATGGATTAATCATGGTGGCGTCTTTTACCATGGAACATCATTTAGGGGTTTTAGAAAAACTTTCAGATTATTGGTTGGAAATAAATTGTAACTATTAACTAAGTCTTAATAAAGGAAAGTTTTCATATACTACTATCGAATTCCTTGGGTATGAGATAGACGAACAGCGGATTAGCCCAACTAAAAAAAGAAGCAAAGCGATTTTGTATTTTCCTCCTTCAATGAACGTACATGGAGCAGAATCTTTTCTAGGGGTCGCACTATTTTTCAGAAAGTACATTGAGCAGTTTTCATTGTGTCAAAACCATTGTAAAATTTGTTGAGAAAGGGAGTGAAATTCAAGTTTGCGGAAAAAGAAATGAAAGCCTTTAACAATTTTAAGGCCAAGCTAGTAGAAGCACCAATCTTGTTATTTTTCAGCCCTCATGATGGAATGGAATTGCACTCCAATGCAAGCTGTATTGGCTTTGGGGCTGTTTTAATGAAAAAAAAAGAAAGATCGGAATTTTTGTCTGATTTTTTACTTTTCTGAGCATTCGTCTAAACTAGAAAGCAAGTTCCTGATAAATAGTAAAAAAGTGCTAGACAGGTAGTTTGGATATCTCATTCTTTTCTCGCTCTTTTTTAAAATGCTCATATCATACTGTCTCTAAAGAGCCGCATTAAAATGCTATTAGAAAACATATTACATTGAGAATTTAACATTTCTCTTATTATAAATCTTTTTGAGCACTTATGTTTCACAAATTGACAAAAACGCAACTTTCTAACATTATTCAATTATGATATTACTTAATATAATACTAAATTGTTTAATCAATTTTTTTACTTTTATTAATTACTTACGTTTCTCTGAAAATGGGATAAAAAGTGGCAAATTTATAAAAATGCAATTCTCTAGCATTATTTTACGTGTAAATTATTAACAATAATAATAATTTATTTAAAAAATAATTTTTTCAACAATAATAAAGTATTACTTCACTCTATTTGCAAACTGGAAATAAGTGCCAAATTGTTAAAAAAAATCGCGACTTTCTAACTATATTTTGTGGGAAAATTGCTAAAGTAATAATAAACTGTTTGAAAAGTTCATGTATATATATGACTGCCAGTATGAATCAGTATTTTATATATCAGAAACAATATCCTTTAGAAACAGCCATAATTCATATTTAGCGCCAACACTCGCATATTCCCATTTTTATACTTATGTATAAAAATATATCTACCCGATTTATCTGATATTCACGATTCTGAATAAAATTTAGAAAAGCGTATTTTTTATGGAAAATACGCGTTAAACATCATGGGTTTGCCTCACCTTTAAATATAATTTTTTTTCAACAACAAAAAAACAATAGATTTAATTTTTTGTCGGTTTGAAAAAATTTCTGGGCCATATGCCTGAAAATTCGGAGACAAAAAAAATTTGGACCATCCGAATGCATATAAGTATGCGCGCAACATAATTCCATAAGCATGTTATTTTATGAAACATATCGATCCCGACAATACCATAATCTCACCATGGTTCCTGGGATAACTTTAAATAAATTTTTATTTAAAAATTTTAATTTTCAAAAAGATTTTAAGGCAATTTCTTCGTTTTTGAAAGACTTTCATAAATTTTAGGAAAAAATCGAATGATTTTAAAAAATTTTTTCAAGTTCAAATAAAACTTCCAAAATAATAAAAAATTTAAAAAGGTTTTTATAAAAATGAAAAAATAGAACGATTCGTCCGTTTGGATTATTCATGGAAAGCTTATGCAT
Source organism: Belonocnema kinseyi (assembly GCF_010883055.1). NCBI lineage: Eukaryota > Metazoa > Arthropoda > Insecta > Hymenoptera > Cynipidae > Belonocnema > Belonocnema kinseyi. The sequence goes on along the minus strand of NC_046664.1, from coordinate 40,560,127 downwards.
AGATAAGTAGAGCAAAACCGTCGAGGTATGGCATGACGCTGAGATTCAAATTTGAGATTTCTAGCAGGAAATAAGAAATCTTTCCTGATTTTTAGGAACTTTGACCATCATCAAAGTTATCAAGTTCCATGATTCGTTACATGATTCAATACAAATTATCATTAAGGATATCATATTGCAAAATAACACTACACTTTAGGTCAGACTATTGGTTGCCTGCTTAAATTTTGGCATTCACACATATTTGTTCGAAAATTAGCCAAACTTTGGCACAAGTTAAAAAATTATAATACAAACTAACGCTTGGTTATTACTGGGCGAGTTTTACATAGAGAAGAAGGAAGCTTTGAGCCTTGCGTACATTCCCCATTCTCTGCCATTCTCATTACTTTCATTAGCATAAGCACATTGATCATTAGGTGGTCCTTATTTTTCGACTTTAGATTCTTCTTGGTCTCATCCCCCCCATCTCGTTCGAATTACCAAAAAAATGACCGCCCGCAAATTAGAACGAAATCAGTTAATATTAACATGTGACCCAAAGCACCCAAATTTTCTGATTCAATTAACATGAGGTAAAGTACCGTAAAATTTCAAATGCATTGAATTTTGTTTATACGTAATCCTTTATCGGAATCCTTTGGCTTTGTACAATTATGATCTTTGGACTATGTTAAAAAAATATACCCACACGAAAATTTTTTTTTTAAAATTTCCAAATGCCGAATTCCTTACTTTGAAGGAAAATTACAATTTCTAGAATTATCAACAAAATCTCGTCAAATTCTTACAAGAGGCAGATTTATTCATTAGAAAGCATGTGGTGATAATAAAAATCCCAAATTAAAAAAATTAAAGATGGCCAACTAATTTTGTTTTTCAAACTTAATATTTTTTTGTTTCTCGGTGACAACTTTTCAGGTGTAAATTAAGAGGCTTCCTTATTGTAAAGAAACATTTGAAAGAAAAATGAATTGTTCCATTAGCAAATGTATGGTTGGAAGTAGATCCCGAAATTTTCACTTAAGTAAAACTGGCGCCTCATTACTATTTTCAAAAAGTTACATACATTTTACAAATTAAAATATAATATAAAATACATTTTCGAAAAAAAAATTATTCAAAACCTCAAATTGTTTGAAAATTTAAGAGTTTGGCTAATGAAATAACAAAAAATCAACATTTCTGACTATTCGGTGAAAACCTTTTAAGTTTTATTAAGAAAAAAATCACCAGTATACTCCAGCCTTATGAACATTTCAAATAAGTGGTTTTGAGAAACACTAAATCGTTTCCAAAAATGTACTTCATATTTTGTTAAATTAGAAAAATTATTAACTTTTGAAAATAGTAATAAGGCTCTATTTTTACTTTAGTGAAAATTTCGAGATTTACTAGCAACCCTACAGTTTGTAATAAAACAATTTTTTTTTAAATTTAAAGATCCTTGGCCGAGAAGCACAGAAAATACAAGTTTTTGAGTACTTCATAAAGCGCCATTTTTAATTCTCACAAATTTTGATTTTCATGCATCACGAAATATATTTCTTTACAATAAGGTAGCCTTTAATTGACACCTGAAAAGTTGTCACCAAGAAACAAAGAAATAATGAGTTTGAGGGCACTGTCCTATGGATACATATTAGCAGAGTAGTAGATTTGCGAAGTAGAATATTCGACCAATTGGATGATTGGAGGGAATTTGCTGAAAAGTGTTCCGAAACTTATAGGTTGGACCCGCGCAGGGACTTAAGAATAGTTTAGTGCCGGCGCTCGTAATGTGTTTGAATATTTGAAAATTGTTTGACAAGTGAAAAAGGAAACTAGTGGTTAAAATATTTTTTTAAATCTGTAATAACGACGGGAATTATTCTAGGGTGGGTATTGATATAATAACATAAAATATTATTATGTTTTTGCAGATAATTTGTGCAAAAAAAGTAAATATGGGATTCGGTATGAGTAGCCAATTTTAAGAAAAATATTTTGCTACTCATTGCGTTTTCTTGTAATTCTTTTTTTAATGAATAGCACGAGGAAAGTTTTTATACTCAGCTAATATGTAATCTACATCTATAAAAACTGGTCTATCCTATGGTGCATTTAAGTGAAGTGCGGAGTGGAAATGATCCAATAAGGACGGCTTTTCTTGTATATATTGTTTTTTGTTTTTCTTAAAATAGTGCGTGATTGGCAGCCTCTTGATTGTCCCAATTTGTAAACCGTATAGTTCAGAATTCAGAAAAATCAAGGGTTTATGAACGTGGAAGGAATTGACAGATTTTCACAAATTTACAGAATTGACGAAATTTAGAATATTCAGAAAATGTACGGAATCCAGTGAATTCCAAATATTCAAGGATATCGGAAAATTCATCATATTCAAGAAATTCATCATATTCAAGAAATCTAGCATATTCAAGAAATTCATAAAACTCATAATTTTCAAGAAAACCCCAGAATTGTAGGGAGTTCAGACATTTTTAGAGATTTCAGAACATTTACATAATGTAGAGCATTCACGAAATTCAGAATAATGAAGGAATTGATGGAACTTTAGGTATATCATAGCATTAAAGAAATTTAATACATTCATGAAATTGAAGGAATTGAAAGAGTTTAGAGAATGCACGTAATACTGAAAATTCTATGAATGCCCATGCGGTGAACACTAGCCTAGCAAGGGAGTTGTTCATCTCCGGAGAGTCGTGGGACCGGTACCTCTAGAGAAAAAGGTTTTCTCTAAGTACTTAAGGCTGTTGCTCTTGGTGGTTCGGAACCCACCTTAAACTGTAGGTCCCCCTTCCACCACCAAGTAAGTGTGTGGAGGGTGTGTAAAGGAATAAAGAAGGTGTAAGAAAAATGTAAACCCTTAGGGGACACATTAGAAGCTTCCACTGAACAACAATTTTACGCATTTTGTAAAATATTGTAACCACCAAATTCCTTTTTTACTTGTCAAACACTTTTAATATATTCGAAAACATTACGAACGCAGGCGCTAAACTATTCTCAAGTCTCTGCGCGGGTCGAACTTATCACTTTCGAAACACTTTTCAGAAAATTCCCTGCAATTATCTGATTGGTCGAATAACCTACTACGTAAATCTGCTACTCTGCTAATATGTATCCATGGGATTGCGCCCTGAAAAACAAAATTTGGGCAGCTATCTTTAACTTTGTTTTAATTTTGAATTTGAATTCTCGTTACGTACTTTCTAGTAAATAAATCTGCCTCTTGCAAGAATTTGACGAGTTTTTTTTTATAAAATGTAGAAATTGTAATTTTCGTTCAAATTCAGGGATCCACTATATTGTGAATTTTTAAAACAAGAATTTCGTGTAGAAACATGTTGTCAGCATATTCTAAAGATCATAAGCGTACAGAGACAAAGGATTCTGATAAAATATCAAAAACTTAACTGCGTTTGAAATCTGACGGTACTTTTCCCCATGTTAATTGTATGAGAAATTTTGAGTGCTTGAGGGTTAATATCAAATGATTTCGCTCAAATTTGTTGCAGATCATTTTTTTGGTCAGTCAGAAAAAATAGGAGGCTTAGTACAGAGAAATTCGAGAAAAAAATCCACCAAGAGTAAATAAGAACTACCCTATTGGTAATTCTGATGATAAAAAATAAATAAATAAATCCAACGCATACTTTCATTCAATTTAAATCAAATACGTGCCTTTCAGGATTTATTGAATTTATATATTTCTCATTAGATATAATTTCTAGAGTTAAAAATTTCCTTAGTATTAAAAAAATTCCGAGGAATTTAATAAGATTTCAAAGAGTTTGGTAGAATTATCAAAGTGGTCGATAAACTCAAAATCGATAACGAGCTTATGTATTCATCGAGAGTTTTGGAAAATTTTCATTATAAAATCGTTGCGCAACACATTATATCAAAAGGTAAAACCTTGAGAATCAATTTGGAGATGTAAATTTTATCCAATTTCGACTAGAACATTTCCAAGGAAATTAAATGCACTTTGCTTGACTGTAAATAATAATTGTTTAAATAATGAGATAAAGGCCAATATATAAATGTGACACGTATGTCACATCTTTTCAACCACAGCTTCATAAATTCTTTAAAGTTAATTTTAAAAAATTTCTGCCATATTATGTAATACCAATGATTACTAATGGAAAATTTGAATATCCCTATTAATTTTAAACTATTTGTAATTGTTAAGATAAATGTAACTAATTCAAACTATCCCCCCCCCCCCCCATCAAATGAAAAAAATAATCGTAATGCTGAATTATTGTGATAATTAGTCATTCTTTGGAGCACCAAATTTTTGTAGAAAAAATGATGTGATTATTTGAGCAAATAATTATTGTATGGTTTTAAACTATTTGGGAATGGTTACATTGTGTTAAATAATTGCATAATTTTTATACTAGGCAGTCTGATAAGTACCTGAAAATTCTAAGAGATGGCATTAGTATTCACTAATGTGAACCATTTTCGTCGAGCTTGATCCTTTAAATGACGCC
>NC_046664.1:40545206-40555516 GCF_010883055.1 Belonocnema kinseyi | reverse complement strand
ACCGAGTTTTTGCGCCGATTCATAACCATGGATGAAACCTGGATCCACTACTGCACTCCTGAGTCAACGCAACAGGCAAAACAGTGGGTTCCACCGGGCCAACGTGCTCCGAAGCGTCCAAAAACGCAACAATGGGACTCGCTGTATCGACCTAAAAGGAGAGTATGTTGAAAAATAAAACCGACTTTGGCCAAAAAAACGTCTCCGTGTTTCATTTTTCAGGGACTTATCAGGCTGCCTAGTACCTTTCTTATTAAGTTTAACAAATTTCTATTTCTTTAAACAATTTTTATTTATTCAAGTAGTTTTCATTTGAAAACACTTAAAAAATATTATGAAATGGATCACATGAAATTATTTTTATGACTTTGTAGTGTATGAAAACAATATATTAACCATGTTAAAAATTTGTAAACAAACTGAATTTGCGATGATTTGTTATAATAAAAGTAACTTTAGCAGTTATTAATAGAAACTAACGATAAATTATCCAAATGTGCTGGAAATTTTTTAAATTTTCATATATAATTCTCGGGCAGGTTTGAGTTTTAAACCTGACGTCATTTTGCACATCATTAGTAATAAGTAGGCACTAATCCGTACCCCTTTTGTACCTATTTGTATTTTATACATATTGAATCATGGTATTTATTGAGTAAAATAAGCCTATTGAATTTTAAATTTAGAGCTTGATTACATTTCCAACAGTTTTAAACGAATATTTGCTTTTGGCGTAAAATCAAAAAGCTATTATAAGAAAGCTTCTGAAACCATTCTTATTCAGGTTTTTTCTGGAAACGTTCAATATGCAAAATACGTCCAAATTAAAAAAATAAATAAAGAGACAGCTCCAATTTGTTTGAATAACACAGGCCCACAAAAAAAGTTGTTTGCACGGGACAAGTGACAAGCCTACCCTTATGGATTTTGGGCCGCTGAATCCGAATATGGCCTTCAAATTTGCCCGACACGTCTTAGTTTTCTCCAAGATGCAGAAAATAGAAGAAAAACTAAAGATATGCTGGATATTATTTTGATAATACCAGTAAACGAAAGAATAAACGTACTGGTGTCATATTCTTATATGCTGGGACTCGCAAGGACCAAATTCATCCACAAAAATTCCCTAGTGTGCTTACCGTTTCTCCTAGCTAGGATGAATCTAGGAAAATTATAGGTATTGCGCATGTTATACTGACTTATGAAGCAAAAAATAAGAAAAGTGGTATTTCCTCTACCACTGAATCCAAATCTAGCCTCAGAATTTCTCGTCAACGTCTCAGTTTTCCCGTAGATGCAGAAAATTGGCAAAAACCTAAGGATATTCTGAACGTTATCTTGATATTACTAGTATACGCGAAAATGGACACATGGATCTTATATTCTTCAGTGTCGCGACTTATAGAGACTTAATTTGTACACAGAAATACTCTATTGTGCCGCCTGGTTCCCCTAGCTTAAGTAATTCGACGGAAATTTAAGATCTTCGTATTATATAGATTTTCACGAGGGAAAAAATGTCATATCCCTTGCAGATTTGCGTGATAAATTTAAAATCAAACCCTACATTTTTCGGGCTTGTAACATTTTCTCTTTAGATGCAATATGTAAAGAAAAGCCTAAGGAATTTATGATCACACAGGCCCACCAAAAAAAAGTTGCACGAGATATATGACTGATTTCGCACGTAAAACTGTAAATGATATTAGGTTTTTTTCCCCGTGTAAATCTATATAATCTGAGAAAGACCTTTAATCTCCGTAGAATAACTCAAGTTAGGGGAAATGGAAGGCACACTAAAGAGTTTCTTTGTACAAATTAAGCCTCTACCAGTCATTGCAGTTAACAATATAATATCTATCTGTCTTTTTTCGCGTATACTGGTATTATAAAAACAACGTGCAAATTATCCCTAGGGTTTTTATTATTTTCTGCATCTAGAGGGAAACTGAGATCTGCAAGATAAATTCGGAGGTCAGAATTTGATTCAGCGGCTCAAAATACATTACAGTAGCCTAGTCACTTGTCTCGTGCAGACAAATTTTTTGTATGGCCTTTGTGACCAGTGAATCCCTACGCTTTTCCCTACGTTTTGCATCTAGGAGAAAACTGAGACGTGTACGACAAATTCAAAGGCATATTTGGATTCAGTGGCTCAAAATCCAGAAGAGTAGTCTAGTCACTTGTCTCGTGCAGACAAATGTTTGGTGTGGCCTGTGTGATTAGAAAATTCCTAGGCTTTTCCCTACTTTTTGCATCTAGGGTAAAAATGATAGGCGTAGGACAAATTCTGAGACCATTTTCGGATTCAGCGGCTCAGCAATACATAAGGGCAGCCTAGTCACTTGTCTCGTGCTGACATCTTTTTTTTGTGGGCCTGTGTAATTTAAGGGTTTCGTTTCTGTTTTTACCGCATGCTCAACATAATCTATTATAATAATTCTTTTTAATAATTAAAAACATGAATTTATTCCATTAAAAATATAAGTATGAATTAGTTCAATTAGGTTCAGAAAGTAAATTGGTTACATATTTTCCAGTTTTTTGATAAATTATTAGAGCCACCATTTCGTTTAAAAAAAGGTAGATTTCAATTGTTCAATTCTCTTTCAAATTTCTTCCATTCTTAGTCAGGTTTTCTAAAAACGTCCAATTTTAGGCTGTCAGAAAAACCCACCCGTTCGGTAAAGATCATTCATATCAGATTATTTTTCAAGTTTTTGTACGCTTTATAAGAGTTGCCATTTTGTTTAAACGAATTTAGAGTCAACATCTAAAATTAGCTGTTGCAAATCCCCTGTGGAGTAATCTTTTTAAGGCCGACCATTTTGCGGGCACCTGAGCCTTACATTGAAGCCACCGATTTGTTTTTGGAAATTAGGATCTTAAAATCTGAACTTTACTGCCTGAAAAAAACCCGGAATAGAAAGTTTATTTTTGATCGGATCATTTTTCCAAATTTTTTGTTCGTCACATTGGCGACGCAATTTTGTTTCTTTGAAGGGCGATTTCGGATTTGAAATCACCTGTCTAACAAAACCATAAACACTACATTTAATTCTGATTAGATAACTTTTTAAAGTTTTTGGTCGGCCTATTAAAGCTGCTAATTTTTTATTATTTTTATTTGCACTACAAGTTTAAAACTAGATGCCCGAAAAACTCTACTGCAGTCAATTTTCATTTTAAAGAATTTAAAAATGTAGTAGTGAAGCCTCAAATAATCAAAAATGAAAATCTATGAAATTGAGAATATTTGATCAAGAACGATTTAAGTTGATCAACTGTTAAAAAAAATTACATTATTATTATTCATTTTACACGACGATTCTGATACGATTCAAAATTATACCATGTCAATAATTCAACGTTGAAAATGGAACCAATTGAATTCTGAAGCGTCACACGTTAAACAAATGTAAACTTTCGATTGAAAAATAATAAATAATTATTTATGTTTCAACGTAACTTGAAATGAATAAATTAATAATTAAACTTCTTTATTGGAGTTTACATTCTTTTCGAATATTATTTAGGCCTAAAATTTTCCTAGAATATTACCTTTATAACCATTTAATTTTAAAGTTTTAAATTTCTAAAACAAAACAAACAAAAAACTTTTTATTATTTAGCATAATTTTTCTGTTCCTTTAAAATAATTAGTTATATGTGAAATACTCAAAACTGAACAATTTGAAACTAAAATATTTGAAACAGAAAACTTTGAATTCTTTAAATTTCATGGTGCTTTTAAACATGAGACCATCTAATTTTAATTGTTGGGACATGAAAATTTTAAATGTTTAATATTCTTGATATTTGATATAAAATTTTCAGTTTACCAGCATTTATTTAAAAAAAATATTTGATACCTTCGAATTATTGAGCATTTGAGAGCTTTAATTTACTGTTTAGTTTTGATGGCTTTAGAAGAAAAAATGTTCAGCATTAAGAAGTCACAGTTTTTCATCTCAATGATGGTGAAAAATTTTAATCAACCGATGAGTTACCTACGACTTTTTTCCGAAACTAAAATGAGCACACCTATTGCCTGATTTTTCTCCATTTCAAGTAAGTCAGTGGTCAGAATCTTACTAGAACAGCTGGACTAGGATGTTCTAGTTTACGCTCTCTAGGGCATTATAAATATTTTCCATTATTTCTGCCTAGAAAAACTATATTTAAATTATATATCATAGTGGGCATTGTCATAATAGAGTGCAAATTGTCAATATTCGGATGCTGTATGAAACAAATATTAACAAAAACAATTCTCAAGAAAAAAATGTAAACATTTCAAATTATTTACTTAAAACTCTATATTCTTTCCAATCAGCACCCGATAAGAAATAGGAAGAACTCAGCGGATCCCTTTGAAATCCAGATTAAAATTGTTACATGGGCACTTTTTTCCAGTGTGTGGGGTGCCAAGTTATTATATTCTCACTTGGCGCTAAAAAATCCAGTTACGCTTCTGTCTGTAAATATTCTTTGGAACGGAAGTAAAAACAGAGTTTGCGTAAATGTAAATAATAATTGCTGCTATAATGAGATCACGGCTAGTATGTATACGAGCAACGCATACACCAGAGCTTTATTATAATTTATTATAATAATGTAATTCTGAATCCATAATACAATAAAATATATTAAATCATGGTATTGGCTATATTTAAAAATTATTTTTTCACAAAGCACATACTTTGAATCATTTAAAACATATGATATTATAATGCCACGTGTATTCCATCCTGCTGCGTAGTTATTTATTTCCAAAAAATGTTTCTTACTAATTGCTATAAAATTATTTGTTAGAAATTATTTGTCATTGTTTTGTATAAAGGCTACTTATATTTAGACTTCATCTATTTCATAAAAAGAAGAACTTTTACTGCAGACTTCGTTTTCTTTAAATCATTTGAAACATATGTTATTATAATACCACGTGCATTATACGAGTATGTTGCTGCGCAGTTATATATTACCAGCAAACGCGTCTCGGTAATTATTAGAAAACCATTTAATCTCATTATTCTTCATTAATTTTTATTACATGTAGTTAAATCTATACATCACCTTTTTCTTTGAAAATAAAAACTTTGACTGCAGGTTTCTTCTGCTTCTTTCAAATATAAACCTTTTCACTGAATCATTTGGAACATATGTTATCATAATGCCACGTATATTTCAACTTGTTGTGCAGTTTAGTGTATCCTGCAAGCATGTCATTCGAATTGATAAAAATTAATTTGTTATAAATTATTCATCACTTTTTATAAAAAAATTTAAATCCACACTTCTTTCTTTTCTGGGAAAAGAACAAACATTTTTGCAGACATATTTTTTTCTTTGAAAAAAAAAAACATTTTTCCAATTAGTTTGACCATAAGTTCTTTTAATTCTACGTGTATTTTCACTTGCGCATTTAAATTTAGATTTTTTCTTTTTATTCAAAAATAAAAATTTGTACCACAGACTTCGTTTTCTTTGAATCATTAAAAATATATGTTAATATAATGCCACGTCGATATAACAAGTATCTTGCTGCGCAGTTATATATTTCCGGCAAACAGTGTAACTGATTGTTATAAAATTTTTTGTTATACATTATTCCTCATCATTTTTTATAAAAAATATTTAAATTCAGACGCTTTCTTTAAAAAGATAAGCATTTACTGCAGGCTTCTTCTTTTCTTTAATTATTAAAAACGTATGTTATTATAATGGCACGTGTATTCTATCATGCTGCGCAGTTATGTATTTCCAGAAAACGTGTCTTAATATTTGTTACAAAACCATTTGTTGTAAACAATTCGCCATACATTTTTATTAAATCCATTTAAATCCAGACTTCATCTTTTTTTTTGTTTGAAAAGAAAAATCTTTACTGCAGGCTTGTCTTATTAATTGTTATAAAATCATTTGTTATAAATCGTTAAAAATCATTGTTTTAAAACTGTTTAAATCCACACTTCTTTCTTCTCTTGAAAAAGAACAACATTTTCTGCGGACTTTTTTTTCGTCGAAAAAAAGAAAAATTTCCTTGAATCAGTTAAAACATGCGTTATAATAATTCCACGTTTGTTTTTTATCATGCAACGTAATTATTTTTTACAGGAAAAGTGTCTTACTAATTTTTATAAATACATTTGTCCCAAAATATCTATCACTATTTTGTAGAATAAATATTTAAATCTAGACATCATCTTTTCTTTGAAAGACAAACCGTTTCTTTGAATCCTTTGGAACATAGGTTATTATAATGAAATAAATGTAGGTCTATCAAGCTAGCACCTCCACAAACGAAATTCCCAAATTTCTTTATGTTAGAATTTTCGGCTTTTTTTTGGGCTTTTTTTGGGCTGTGTCGCCGATTTTTGGGCTCCGCTACTTTTTGTGAAAATTCAAATTTTGAGTGGAGGTGCTGACTTGAATCAAGCCAGCACAAACAAGCAATTTCCAAAAACCACCCTTACAAAATATAAGACCACCCCCTATGTAAAAAATCAAATTCGGAAAAACAAAGAACACCAGAATTTTGGGCTTATTTTGGGCTCTAAAATGCATGAAAAAAATGAAAAACTACCCCTATTTTCAAAAAACCACCCCATGACAAAATATAAAATTTGCAAAATCCAAAATGCACTAGATTTTAGGCTCATTTTAAAGTTTCAAATGCACTTAACATTATATAAAAAAAAACCACCCCTGTGTAAAAAAACGTCAACCTATTAATAAAAACTTAAACCCTGGTGTTGGCATTATTGAACAGCCCAAAAATCAGAGACTCAATTTTAACCCTAAAATTTGAAAAATATCAGAGACTATAGTAACACTGTAATATTCCAAAAAAGATTGGTTTGCACAAAATTATGTTTGATTGTTAAAAAGGGACTGTTTTTTAACGTCAAGTGCTGGGGACCAAAAACCGGAGTAGGTATTTTTAAGAAGCCCGATAATCATAAACTCTACTGACACTGGAAAATTCTCAAAAATATTAATTTTTGAAAAAGTCATATATTCATGGTAGAGAAGGGTTGATTTTATGAGATAAGGGTTGAAGCCCAAAAATCGGAGTGGTTATTTGAAGGAGCCCAAAAATCAGAGACTACATTGACACTAGAAAATTCCCAAAAATATTATTTTTTGACAAAGTTATATATACGTTGTAGAGAAGGGTTGATTTTATACGTTAAGGTTTGATGCCCAAAAATCGAAGTGGATATTTTCGAGGAGCCCAAAAATCAGAGACTACATTAATACTAGAAAATTCTCAAAAATATTAGTTTTTGACAAAGTCATATGTACGTGGTAGAGAAGGGTTGATTTTATAAGTTAAGGGTTGAAGCCCCTAGTGTCAGTAGAGTCTCTTATTTTTGGGCTTCTCGAAAATACCCACTCTGATTTTAGTGCTTCAACCCTTAACGTATAAAATCAACCCTCCTCTACCACGTATATATGACTTTGTCAAAAAAAAATATTTTTGAGAATTTTCTTGTGTTAATTTAGTCTTTGATTTTTGGGTTTCTCGAAAATACCCACTCTGATTTTTGGGCTTAAACACTTAACGTAAAAAATCAACGCTTCTCTACCATGTATATATGACTTTGTCAAAAAATAATATTTTTGGGAATCTTCTAGTGTCAATGTTTTCTTTGATTTTTGGGCTCTTCGAAAATACCAACTCTGATTTTTGGGCTTCAACCCTTAGCGTATAAAATCAACCCTTCTCTACCACGTATATATGACTTTGTCAAAAAATAATATTTTTGAGAATTTTCTAGTTTCAATGTATTCTTTGATTTTTGGGCTCCTCGAAAATACCCTCAAATTTTTGGGCTCTAGCCCTTAACGTACAAAATCCACCCTTCTTTACCATGTATATATGACTTTATCAAGAAATAATATTTTCGAGAATTTTCTAGTGTCAATGTATTCTTTGATTTTTGGGCTCCTCGAAAATAACCACTGTGATTTTTGGGCTTCAACCCTTAACGTATAAAATCAAACCTTCTCTACCATGTATATATGACTTTGTCAAAAAATAATATTTTTGAGAATTTCCTAGTGTCAATGTATTCTTTGATTTTTGGGCTCCTCGAAAATATCCACTCTAATTTTTGGGCTTCAACCCTTAACGTACAAAATCAACCCTTCTTCACCATGTATATTTGACTTTGTCAAGAAATAATAGTTTTGAGAATTTTCTAGTTTCAATGTAGTCTCTGATTTTTGGGCTCCTTCAAAATATCAACTCCGATTTTTGAGCTTCAACCCTTAATGTATAAAATCAACCCTTCTCTACCACGTATATAAGACTTTGTCAAAAATTAATATTTTTGAGAATTTTCCAGTGTCAGTAGAGTTTATGATTATTGGGCATAATTTTATGCAAACCAATCTTTTTCGGAATATTACAGTATTACTATAGTCTCTGATATTTTTCGAATTTTACGGTTCAAATGGAGTCTCTGATTTTTGGGGTGTTCAAAAATGCCAACATCAAGGTTTAAGTTTTTATTATTATGTTGACGTTTTTCTACACAGGGATAGTTTTATTAATATAGTGTTAAGTGCATTTGAGACTCTAGAATGAGCCAAAAGTCTAGTGCATTTTGGATTTTGCAAATTTTATTTTTTGCAAGGGGGTGGTTTTTTTAAAATGGGGGTAGTTTTTTGATTTTTTTCATGCATTTTAGAGCCCAAAATAAGCCCAAAATTATCGTGTTCTTTGTTTTTTCCGAATTAAATTTTTTACATAGGGGGTGGTTTTATATGTTGTAGGGGTGGTTTTTGGAAATTGGTTACTGGTGCGTTTAAGAGCCCGAAAAACCCCAAAATTCTGATGTGTTTAATTTTTTTGTATTAATTTTTATATAGTGGAGATGCAATACAGCCCAAGAAAAGCCCAAAATTCTGACATAAAGAAATTTGGGAATTTCGTTTGTGGAGGTGCTAGCTTGATAGACCGAATAAATGTTATTATTGATTTAATCTTTATTATTCATTAGTTATCATTAATCATAATGTCATTATTTTGTATAAAAACTTTTCAAATTCACACATCTTTCTTTTCTTGGAAGAGAAAAACTTTATCTGCAGGCGTATTTTTTGTTTGAAAGAAAGACATTTTTTAATTAATTGAAACACGTCATTTTAATTCAGCGTGTATTTAATTTTGTTCTTCATTGTGAATTTACCAAAGGTATGTCTTAATGATTGACAGAATAATCATGAGTTGTAAATTGTTTTTCAACCTTATTTTATGAAATCAATTTAAATGAAGACTTATTTTTCTTTGAAAAAAAAACTTCTTTAGACTTTTTATTTTTTGGAAAGAAAGACTTTTTTAATGAACTGAAACATATTTTATTATGATTAAACATGTATTCCAACATGCTGCTTAACTATGAATTTTAGAAGAAAAAAAGTGCCTCACTAATTGTCAAAAAGTTAGGTATACTGTTATGAGCAAAAGTTGTCATAGCAAAGTTATGCGTATTGGAAGTTTTAAAACTCGTAACGCAATTTATGAATTTTTTTAAATTTTTTGCTTTGAACTGCTGTAGTTTTACAAGTGATGTAGATACTATAAATTTCCTTTTCGATTCTGGTGGTTCTCTCCATTCTCTTTCAAAAATTAAAACAAAATTATTAAAACTGACAAAATGGTCGCAGTTTTTCTGAAAATTTGTAAACTCAATTTTCTCAAAAAGGCCTGACTTTTAATTTTCTTGATTTTTTTTTAGGTAGGTATTATTATGTCGAATATATCTAATGAGAGTTTATCTTGTGTCCAGGGCTTGGAGAGGATAAACAATTTTTTTTCTTACTGTAAAATGAGTATTCAAATTTTGTGCAAAAGCAAGAGAAAATACGAAAAAGTCAAAGAAGCAAAGCTATTGATCTCAAAATCTTCTAAAGAAAAGTCTCCTGGCTCTATTCTATATCTTGCGTTTATTTCGAGATTTTCGCCTAAATAAGAATAAATTCGGCAATAGCCGTATTTTCTCATAAGAATAGTCTGTCATAGTATGTCATAAATAAGTAAGGTGGGTATAAATGTACAAGTTGGAAAAATTTTATATAAATTTAAAATATTTTCTGATAATCAGAATTTAATATTTTCATGAAATACCTTTAATTAACGGAAATTTTGAATTATTCTTATTTAGGCAAAAAACCTCGAAAGTAACACAATATAGAGAGGGGGCCGTTCATTTTTCGGAACGGTAAAAATTAAGAAAGGTAAAATTTCAGAATGGGTTATAATACATAATGGTAAAACTTAGGAATATCAAAAAGTAGGA